>NW_004444064.1:5909139-5979210 GCF_000243295.1 Trichechus manatus latirostris
CACAATTGGAAGAGCGTAGTCGATGTCACTGAACTGTGCATGTAGAAATTTTTGAAATGGTGTATCTTTGGCTATGTATATTTTCACCAAAAAAAAAAAAAAGGTCGAGAAGGGAGAGGGTTGACATGTCGTGGGGTTGTTAACCAATGCCATAAAACAATATGCGTACTACTGTTTCATGAGAATCTATTTGTTCTGTAAACCTTCACCTGAAGTACAATTTTTAAAAAAATTTAAAAAAATAAAAGTCAATTAGGTCAAGCTGAGCGATGCTGTTGTTCAGCCTTCTACAGTCTACTGATGTTCTCTCTTCTTTTTCTATGAACTAATGAGAGAGGAGTGCTGAAATCACCAGCTATAGTTGTGCCTTTGTCTATTCCCTTGGTTCTTCCAATTTTTGCTTCATATATTTTGAAGGCTCTCTCTTACTAGCTGCATACAATTTTAGGATTGTTATGTCTTCCTGATGAATTGACCCTTTTTCATCATGAACTGTCCCTTGTTATCTTTGTTAATGTTTCTCGCCTTGAATTCCATCTTAACTGATATTAATATGGCTGTTCTGGTTTTCTTACATTTGCACGGCATATCTTTCACCATTTTTTCACTTTTAGCCTATCTTTATATTTAAAGTGGGTTTCTTGTAGATAGCATGTAGTTGGAGCTTGGATTTTTAGCCAATCCAACAACCTCTGCATTTTAATTGGTGGGATTAGTCCGTGTTCCATTTAATGTAATTAATGGTACAGTTGAGTTTGAGCCTGCCATCTTGTTCTTTGATTTCTGTTTGTCTCACCCCTTCTTTGTTCCTCTTTTCATGCCCTCTTTTGAGTTGAGTGTTTTTTCATTATTCCATTTTGGCTTCTTAGCCTGAGAAAGGAGGATGCTACACAATCACGTCTGTCCATATCCCATTGGTCAGCATGTAGACCTGTGGCCGCACCTAGCATGGGAAGGCTTTGGCCAACCCTTTCCCTTTAATGGAGCCACTCACTTTTATCACGACTTATAGAACGGTATTCTGTGTAAGGTTTATTTTTTTGATGACGGATTCGACAGCAGCAACAAAAGTTTGAAAACCACTAACGAATGAAATAGCTTCATTTGATGGATGTGGGGTTAAAGAGTTAGTGAGGATGAGTGAACTCATGTTTCCATTAGTTCCAAGGCTGGCCGAGGGACGGGCCCATTGCTCACAGCAGGATTGCTGGAGTTGGTCAGTGGTGGGGCAGGGTCCAGCTGCTTGCTGGCAAAGCTCTGTGGCCTGGCTGAGCTGTCGAGTGGCTCCATGTGCATTTGAGAAGCTCATTTATTCCACCTGCCATGAGAGTAATAGCTCGTGTTCCAGGGTGTTCTGAGCACTCACGGGCAGGCACCAGCGGAATGTGTTTCAGCGACATGGGACAAAGGGGAAAGACTGGCATTTTTTTGGCACAGTGGTTAAGAGCTATGGCTGCTAACCCAAAGGTAGGCAATTCGAATCCACCAGGTGCACTTTGAAAACTCTATGGGGCAGTTCTACTCTGTCCTATAGGGTTGCTAGGAGTCAGAATCGGCTCAACGGCAATGGGTTTTCTTGACACTCGCCCATATCCTGGCTCTGCCCACCTGTGCGTCCACCCCTCATGGTGGCGGGTGGGTGGAGTCCAGGGCCGGGGGTTGGGATGGGGGTTTCAGCTCAAGGGCAGCCGGGCCTGACTTCTAGGCCCTGGTCCCTGGAAGTGCCTGCAGCCCATCTCCTCTGTCTGGGCAAAAAGAAAAACCCGAAGGGTGAGTGGGAGGAAGAAGGGATTCTGGGGCAGGACTGATTACCCAAATGGGTATGGACCATCTTCCCTACTGTGGCCACCATCGGCCTACATGGTGGCCACCTGCCAAGGACACCCCGGAGCCCAAGGTTCTTGCGTCAGCCCTGGCCTTGGGTGCATCAGCCAAAGGCCCTTCCTGGCACTGAGCTGGCTCCGAAACTCAGCCAGCCACGGGAAGCCCAGGAGGACTTCATAGCAGTGAATGACAGTGGCGGGGGGGGGGGGATGGGCCAGCTGCAGGACCCAGAGCCCTGATGGCCACCCCTGGAAGCCTCAAAGACACCTGGACTCGTGTGGCTCTGGCCTCCCTTTCCTGCGCTCAGAGTGGCAGGCAGGCTGAACTAGTGGCATTCTGGCGGGTGAGTGTGAGACATTTAATGGGCGAGTTCCCCCTCAGCGTGGGGTGTAGTTAATTTTCCTGAAATAGGCCCGACAGCCCAGTAATCTTTGCCTGTCTGAGTCAGGCGGTGATTATTGCCTCTCTTGGGCCTGGCATGTGTCGGCCACTTGGAATCAGAGCACTGAGCTTCCTGGCCTGCTGGGCTACTGCCGGAGGACTCGGGGACGTCCAGAGCTCAGGGAGGCCAGTCCAGCCCAAGCCACCGTGCGTACAAGGCCCGGGTCGAGAGGTGCGTGCAGCTCTCACTGCAGAGTCGTGGGGGCCAAGGGTGGCGTGGAAGGTCAGTGGACTGGCGGAAAATGGGCTCCAGGGATACTCGGAGGGGCGGCCAGGCTGCTCTTGGGGAGTGGAGACCAAAGCCGGAGAGATGGAGACTGAATCTGGGGCTGTCCTGTTCTCAGGCCCAGAGGTGGGGGCTGGAAGAAGTCCTCAGCACACATCTGGCCCTCCAGGCAGTTGAAGGAGGAGGCACTTTAAACCAAAATAAACACACAGCGCAAACTTGGGGCTGCGGATGGGGCCAGGTCCACATGGGGCGCTCCCAGGTCCACGTAGGGTGTCCTGCAGCTCGGGATATCCAGCGGAGGACCGCTGTGGCTTCAGAACAACACAAGGGCTCTATCTGCCCGCACTGGTCCCTGGTGCGTCCCCCAGGGCCTCCCTAGTTCCCTCAGCAGTGCCTTCCAGTGGGGGCCCGGCCGAGCCCCTCCCCCAGCCGGGGTTCCCTGCCCTGTGTGGACTCCCGTGAGGGTGGAGCGGGGTGGGATGGAGCCCACCTCATGCTCACCCTGCACAAGGCCCTCTGCTAGGGCCTTATGTGTGGTTTCTCAGCATCTCCCCCTCCTAGGCCTGTTTCCCAGTGATTGTCCTCACTCCCCTGCCCCGGCAGACGCAGCCCCAGGCACCCTTCCCCTCAGGCCGGAACCTTTTCCACCCCAACGTTTTCCATCCAGGGCAGTGTTTTCACATGACCGGCCTGAGCACTGGGGATTCACCACCATCCGGGGTTCCCGCGCTGCTCCGTCCCTGGAAATTTCCACGGCACTCTGGAAACTTCAGGTACTTCCCAAAGGGTTCTGGTGCTGTTTCTGTGGAGCCCCAGGGAAGCTGCTCAGACCAGCTCCTGCCGTCTGAGCTGAATGTCGGGGCCCCTGTCCCTGTTTGGGAAGGGAGGCATCCACCTCCAGGCCTCAGCCCCACACCTCTCCTGGGGCCACTCAGAGCCCTGTCCTGGGAGGCTGCTAGTCAGAATGACATGCCCTGACACTGTGTCCAGGTCCCTGGGGCATCTGGTGCAGGTGGGGAAACTGAGGCACAGCAGGCGCTGGCAGCTCAGACCAGGCCTGGCTCTGGGGAGGACCAGTGGTGGACAGGAACCCCTGAGGCTGAGCTATTGTGACCGGGGATGGAGGGGAGGGTGGCAGGCTGGTGTGGGGGAAGCCAGCCGTCCAGGCACTGGGGAGCAGAGCACTGGAGTGGAGGATGGATGTACCCTTGTCTCCAGCTGCGGCCCTCCAGCTCTTCCGACCGGGACAATTGGCAAGTTCTCAGACACACGGCTGGCAGGTGAAGTCCCTCGGCCCAGGGGAGACAACGTCTTCTCCCCACCTCCCATCCTCGGATGCTCTTCTCTGCGGTCAGCGGGCAGGGAGGCAAGGAGGGATTATTCTCATGAGGCTGCAGATGGGGAAACTGAGGTTTCAGAGGTTAACCACAAAGCAGATAAAGGCGTGGTCGGCTGAGCCAGAGCTGCAGACCTGGCTGTTGACCAGGGGTCCAGGCAGAACTCGGGGAGCCACCACCCTCTTCCTTCCCTTTCCTGGGAGACTAACAGTTCCAGCGAGGGGTGCAACCGCACATCCCGGGGCTCAATGGACAGTGCGGCTGTCTGCTGCCAGCTCCCCAGGGTCAGCTCACCAAAGCCCCAACCACCCGTTTTAGAGACAGAGACACTGAAGGCTCAGCGCCTGTCCCAGGTCACGGAGGTGGTGGAGGGCAGGTGTTGTGAGACCCAGCGGCCGGACCTCAGAGCAATGCTGTGAAGTGATGGACACCCCAGCTTTCCAGTGGGGACCCTGGTGTTCTGAGCTGTCCCTGCCCTGGGCTCCACCACCAAGACCCCTGCCCAGAGCAGGGCCTAGGTCAGCTCAGCAGCCAGGCCACAGGTGAGGCGGGCTGATGCTGCCCACCAGCCCATGTCTGAAAAGTTTGTTTCTACTTTCTTTTCAAGGAGGAGAGCAAACCATGAATGTCTCTGCTCTGCAGAGGATAAAGGACTAGCGGCCTCGAGTTTTCAGGGCCTGTGGGTGAAGCTCACCGCGCCGTGACCCCCATCTGGCCCCTGGAATCAGCACATCTGGTCTGGTTGCTCACAGGATACTATTTGCTTTCTTGCCCTGTGTGTGTTCCAAGTCTCTGTTTTGTAAAGAAGAAAGGCGTTCCAGCGTGATGAGCCTTCCTCCAACCCAAACACGGTATTTCGGCTTTGAAGCAGACACTTCGGCATCTTTAAACAAGCGCAGTATCCTTGTTGGGGCAGATGCGCCAGATGGAGGGAACACCACACCCTCCACTCCCACTGCGCCTGGCCCCGGCCCTGCTGTCTCCCCACCCCTGCCTCTCCCCTGCCCTCTGCCCCCTGCCCAGCTTCCACTTGCTCCTGGGGCTGATGCCACCCCTCGGGTCCCCAACAGCCCTGGGGGCGACCAGACCCTGTAAGTACGGCCTGGACTCGGACAGCAGAGCTATTAGATGACCTTCTGTCTCCCCTCTTGGGCTTTCAGGCGCGTTTGCCAGCGGGGCCTTCGGCCCAAGCAGCAGGATGCTCTCTATGAAAGCGCCGTCCTTCAGGGTGGGGTCTCGGTGCGAGGCAGCACATCAGAACGTGGCCCAGGTGGAGACCCAGGGCGCCAGTCCTGCGTCATCCAAACAGCTCTGTTTCCACTCCTCTTCGGCTCTGTTGGGTAAACAGCCTGTGCCTTGTGGGGCCTGACACTTTATCCTGGGAAATATGCAAACACAGACTCGAAGCGGTCACCCCTAGGCTGGCTGGGCCCCCAGCCACCACCACCCCATCAAGGCTGGGGGGCTGGGAGGCTGGGGTGTGCAAGAGGGCCGGCCTTGCTCCTGGGGCACAGGGCCAAGGGGCCTGTCAGCTGGGGAGGGTCCAAGCCAGGCAAGGATGCTAGCTTGTTCAGGGTGGGTAGGGCGGACGCGTCTCTAGGGGTGTGGGTCCTTCAGAGCAGGCCAAGAGGGGCAGGGGATAGCGGAAGGTGGTACGGGACAGGGAAGAGGATCTGCCCCACCCCAGCCCCCGGACAGTTGTTGTTAGTTGCTGCCAAGTTGACTCCGACTCACAGCGAACCCCTGTGGGTCAGAGTAGAACTGATCCATAGGGTTTTCAGTGGCTGATCTTTCAGAAGCAGATTGCCAGGCCTTTCTTCTCAGGCACTTCTGAGTGTGTTCCAACCACCAACCTTTTGACTAGTAGCTGAGCACTTAACCGTTTGCACCACCCAGGAAACTCAACCCCCAGAAGGGGGTGGCGAAGAGGTGGGTGGGGGACTGGGCAAGCCATCATTCAGGGCCATTGCCCTCCCTGGTCCAGTGAGCTGCCAGGACTTCTCCCAGGGCTGAGGGTGAGTGGGGGTGAGTGGCAGGCAGAGGCACCAGGCTCATTCCAGGCATGCCAGACAATGACCCCGGGCCGCTTGTCCCAGTCTGCTGGGCACAGGGGCGGCCAGCGGGGCCCCTGCAGAGGTGTCGGTCTGGGACGATCAAGGGAGGTGGCCTCCTGATGGGGACCTTGTGGGGGGCTCCTGAGGGAGAGAGACTGGACAGCACCCTCCTCCCATTCTTGAGTCTAAGAGTTGGGGTTCCCTGTCCTTACCCCGCCCCCAGCTAGGTTTCCATGGTGGCCTGCCAGTCCCCTGGTGTGTTACTGAGTGCTTGCTATGGGACCTCCCCATCCAGCTTTGTCCCCCCGGTCTACTGTGGGGGCCACAAAGGGCCTGGCTGAGGGCGGCTTGGCAGCTGCACCCTGGGGTGGCCTTGGGGCTGAGACCAGGGCTGTCTCCTTGCCGTGTGTCCCCATCCCCTCTGGGACCAGCTGTCACCTCTTTTGACCTCACCTTTGAGAGGACACTGAGTGTCACGAACTTCCTGCGCCCTGGGAGCCAGAGCCTGTGCTGGGCGAGGACTGCAGTACTTCCCTCGTCAGCAAAAAGGGAAGTGAGATTGTGGAGAGGGAAGTGGTCTTCCCCCAGTGGGCAGAGAGGGTCCAGGGCGAGAGCCACAAGTACATGGGGTGCAGAGAGGGGTCCAGAATCTCAGGGCCTCTGGGGAGCAGCACTGGGCCTGCCCACTCCAGGGCAGAGCCCTGGGCCACCCAGCACACCAGCTGCTGTCCCTCTCTGCCCCCTCGCCGTCCTCACAGCCTTACTCTGTGGCTCTGGCCGTCCAGACTCCCTCTCATTCAGCTTCCAGCCCAGCCGTGCCAGGTGGGATTCCCACGCACCAGAGGGGCAGCTAAGGTCAAACGGTCCCCCTGCTGGGCGGCTACGTAGTGAGGGTGGGCTGGGTGTGAGCCCTTACACCTCTGCCCCTAGAAGGGCTCTGCTGCAGTTTGCACACTCCTGTGGGACTGGGCGCGGCCCCCCTGGGGAGAAGTGGGGGGTCCAGTGGAGGAGACTGGATTATAAGGGGTGAGGCTGGCATAGATGCCTGAGCAGACTCAGCATCCTGCTCCTGACGGCATCAATGGGCTCTGTAGCTCCTGAGGAGGCTGCTGTGTGGACATTCGTTATTACTGCCTCTGTGGGGAAAGCTCCATCCAGACACCTCCCCCAAGCCCAGGGCTGCCCCGAGATGCCATCACAGCGTCCTGAACGAGCTCCTGATACCAGGGCCTCCCGCCACCCCTTCCTTTTAGTGGATGTGGCAGGGGGAGGGGACGCGTGCCCATGGGTGGGAGAATATTGGGAGATTCCAGCCAGGAAGGACGGAGGGAGCCTAGCGTGGTCCTCGTGAGCCAGAGGGGAACCTGAGGCCAGAGAGAGGAAACACTGCTCCAGAGGCACCCAAAACAGGATGGGCCTCACAGTCAGGGTCGGGCTGGGGCCTTTGAGATGTGGCAGCAGAGGTGGGGCCGGGGTACCTGCCTTGTAACAGGTGACAAACGGTCAGTGCTGGGCCTAAATTCCTCCGGGCCGGAGGTGCAGGAGCCCTGGCAGGGCAGGGAAGGAGCACTTGTCTCCTGTGATGGGCTGGCCCTTTACACCCTGGGTCACTGTCCCCACACCCACTTGGTGAGGTGGCGTTGTGTCTCCAGTGAACAGATGTGGAGACCGACCCTCAGGAGGGGTCGGTGCTGGCCTGCGAGAGTGTGAAAGGGAACTGGAGTCCCGCGGCCGGCAGCCCCACAGCTCGCCACGGCCCATTCGGCCCTGCCTCTCACTTCACCATGCTGGAGAGACGCAGACCTTCCCTCAATGCTTTCTTTTCAGAGAAGAAGTGGGGGCACAGGATGGGTAGGGGGTGGTGGGCAGAGGCCGGGCAGTCGTCACCTGTGACGGATGGGGACTTGGGACCAGCTGCACGTGCACACACGGAGCTCTGTGCACACTCAAGGCTGTGTTCTCACTTATTCCAACTGAGTCACTGTGACAGGCTCGGAAAATAAGTGTTTCTGTCCCCATGTTGCAGGAGAGGAAGTGGGGCTCAGGGACGTTAAGTGACTCATGGAGGGCGGTATGGCTTGTCAGTTGGGACCGGTCTTGTGAATCCATTCAGGGGCCCAAGAGCCCCAGAGAGGGGGCTGTTGACCCCTGGGAGCTGGGCAGGGGGCGCTGACAGGAGGGAGACGTCTTGTCTCGGTCGGTCACCGTGGAGTGAGAGACACCCACCCAGCAGAGTGGGATGAAGGAGCAGACCCATCAGGGAGAAGTGGAAGACGGGGTCTTGCTCCAGTGCGCCTGTGTACCGGGAAGGCCCGAATATGGCCCCCCTGCTAAGCCAACCTCCATGGGCAGTGGGGATTGTCAGCTGGCTGGCTGGCTGGGCTGACCGGCTGCCAAGGCCCTGGATCTTCAGGGCTCAGGTCCCTTAGCCCTGGACCAGGGGTCTTGCCCTTTATCAAGGAGCTTCTGCCCCCTCAGCCTCACCACCACGCCCAGTCGCCAGCTGCCCTGTGGTTCTTGGGGCTTCAGAGGCTCATGCCACCCCCTGTGCCAGCACCAGCCAGGCTATGCTGAGAACTGTGTCTGCCCTGTGAGAAGGGGAGGGAGAGAGGAGGTGTGCGGGGCACTGCCTGCAGATGAGACGGGGTGTATGGGTCAGCAGCAAGGACATGGTACAGGCTGGAGTGTGTGTGAGTGTGTGTATGAGTGTGTGTGTGTTGTGTATGTGTGTGTGAGTGTGTGTGAGAGTGAGAGTGAGTGGGTGTATGTGTGTTGTGCATATATATGTGTGAGTGTGTGTGCATGCATAAGTGTGAGTCTGAGACCTGTGTGCTCACAGCAAAAGTACAGGAAGATTTTAACAGTGCACACTGTCTTGGAGAGGCTGAAGGCCATCGTGGGGCTGGGGTCTCTACATGACCGAGGGAAGCTGAGGGAGGGATCCCCTAGCCAGCAGCACCTCCACTCCAGAAACCAGGTAAGCACCAATTTACTGCTTTTTCTGGTCAAATGGTATCCTGTGCATCCAGGCAGAAGGAGAGTTCACTGCAAACTTGTTTCCCTGTAGGCTTGGTTTATCGTCAAATACTATTATTATACAGATCTGGCTTCAAAAAGGGCCCTGCAGGAAAAGCTGTCCCAGACCCTTTTTCTCTGGCACAGAGGAGAGCCAGCCACTATGTGGAGGGGTGAGCTCTGCCCCATCTTGGTTCCTATCAATCCTGCTGTTCAGCAGAGGCCGGATTGCAGACCACCTGTGAGTGTATGTGTGTCCATGTGAGGCCGGCAGTAGGCTGACAGAGCTTTGGTCTTGGGAAAGAGAGAGCTGAGTCATGGGCTTGCTGGGTGTATGCTTGGGCTGGGCTGTTTTTCTGCACACATATTACTATAAGTTATTTCGTAAACATGGTTCTTTGCCAGGTATCATTTCGTCCTTGACTTTGAAACTTAGGTAGTTTTTTTCTTTGAGTATTATGGGGAATAGACTCAGAGTCAAATGTAGAGACCCCAATGGCCTTGACTCTGAGTTCCTTAGGACAGTGCTTCCCCTTCCCCTTGGCCCTGGATCATCTCTGGTGGAAGGTCAGCTTCCCAAGGGTTCTTGCACTGTGACTTTCAGGATGAGTTGACCTCTTGGGCTGCTGTGGGTGGAGGGTCACCTTCCCTTTCCCCTTGGCCTCAGCTCAGCATAGTGCCACCCCGCCCAGAAGGATGGGGGAAGGCTCCAGAAAGGCTTCTGTGTGAACTTGCTGTCCTCATGTGTCAGTTTAGCATAGCTCCACCCTGCCCAGGAGGATAGGGGAAGCCTCCAGAAGGGCTCCTGTGAGAGCTTGCTGTCCTCATCTGTCCGTTCAGCATAGCCCCACCCCACCCAGGAGGATGGAGGAAGCCCCCAGAATGGCTCCTGTGTGATCTCGCTGTCCTTATGTGTCAGTTCAGCATAGCCCTGCTCTGCCCAGGAGGATGGGAGAAGCCTTCCGAATGGCTCCTCTGTGAGCTTGCTGTCCTCATGTGTCAGCTCTAGCTTTCAGACCTGTGCAAGCACTGCTCTGAGAAGAGGTCAAGGCTTTATTGTAACTCAGATAACAACACTGGAATCTTATCTCCCTGGCTTCTCTCCTGAGGGTCTGAGGTGGTAATGGACTGGGGAGTGGGCGAAGAGAGTAAAAAGGGAGGTGCCTCTGAGGGTCCATGAGAACATTCATGGGGCAAATGCTTTCGGAGTGACTCAGGCCAGGTGTTAGGTCCAGAGGCAAAGCTTCCCTTCCTCACCTCCCTCTGTCCTCTGCTTGGAGTAACAGCCCAGGAGGCTGGCACTCTGAACATGGCCGGAGCTTGTCCAGGCAAGCCCACACTAGGGCGTTGCTTCCACACTGAAGCGAGAGCTGGCAGCTCTTGGGAGTCGGGAAGAACTGGGAACTCCCTGCGGCCCTTCAGGGGCTCTGCAGCTGGGACTTCCCCATGTCCCTGGGTGTAAGCACCCCCATGAAGCAGGGGAGAGTGGAGGCTCAGGCCTGGAGCCTGCATGCTTTAAACTGGAGCTGCCCCAGGTCCAGGAGGAGGCAGTGGCTCGGATCAGAGTCCCAGAATGCTGGGAGCTCTGTGGCAGGCAGAGGGAGGCAGGACCAGTGCAGAATGTGCACAGGGCCCAGGGAGCCACAGCAGATGTTGTACCGAGTGCATTGCATGGAGTGTAGCCCTTCCGAGGGGGACATATGTCCATGCAGGCACACCTGTGGTCTGGGTGGTCACGCCAGAGGCGTGGAGGCTGCCCACAGAGCTCCGACGTGACCCATGAGCTGAGGCAGCACCTTGTTAGCACTGAGACCACTCAAGCGGCTGCCCCAGACACCCACAGGAGGGGCAGGTGAGAGGCGAGGCGGCACCAGCAGAAAGCCCTGGAATCGAGACTTCCTGCAGGCTGGGTGGGTGCAGTGGGTGGATCGGAGGCATGTGGAGGGGAGAGGCGCCCAAGGTCCTGGCCTGAGCCTCACCCCCCAGCTGCCCTCTGGGTCCTCACAGGTGCTCCAGGCAGGGAGCCAAGTGGCCATGGTAGGAGTAAGGGGCTGTCAGGGAATCTTGGTGGCGGGGAGTATGGGGAGGACAGGTACAGACCCTCCGGGATCCCTCTAGAATCCTTGCTGTGTTTAGAATGCATGTCCTGTCCTGGGCCCCTAGGAGTCCTGGGTTTTCACCCCCAACCCCAGGATACTGTGGCCATTGGTGCCCAGGGCTTCCCTCACGCGTTGTGGGGGTTGCACCCAAACCAATACAACTTGAAAGCCAAGGCAAGACATGGGGCGCTGAGGGCAAAGCGGTGTCCCCATCACTTCTGAGGGGAAGACCAGAGCCCACAGACACCGGGAGGGAGAAGCCCAAGGATACATCCCACCACGCTCTGGGATTTGCTTTCTGTGTGTGTGTGTGTGTGTGTGTGAGAGAGAGAGAGAGACAGAGAGAGACAGAGAGAGACAGAGAGAGAGCACCACTCTGGGCAATGCCAGGCTGATGGAGCTGCTGATGAGGTCAGGTTTGCAGAGACCCTTCATTTGGAAGCCACTAGAGGAACCACAGTCATCCCGGGCGGGACTCCCAGGGCCAGGCTTGGCCAGACACCTGTCACTGCAGCAGCCCCAGTGCCGTGTCACAGGATCCAAAGGAGGGGATTAAAGCTTGGTGAGACTTGAAATGAAGCCGTCCTCTGCTACGTAGCCAGTGTTACGGGGACCACTGGCTCCAGGGCGGCCAGGGGTTTGAATACGGGCTCCCAATGAGTGGTGAGTTTCCTCAGCCCCCCTCCTTCCAAGCCCCCCCAAAGCTTTCCTGCTCTGCAGAATCTACTGTACCCGCCCTCCCACACACAGGGGAGAAGTGATGAAGGGTCATAGAGACAGAGCGAAGCCCCCGTTAATACTATTTGCACAGGTGTTTTCTGGCCCACGCTGCTTCTCAGTACTTTCCTTTCTAACTCCCTTTTTCTTCCTTCATCCTCTTTTTTTATTTACCAGGTTAAAATTAGCTCCTTAGAACACAGACACATACATACATAGCAGCTATAATAGTTTTTCTTAAAATTATTATGCAAGTACTGTATGTTGTTGCAGAAAAAGCAGAAAGCGCAGATACACATGCCTTCTCTTGAAGTAGGTGACTGCAGGGCCTCAACTCTGGGTATAAACACAAAACTGATTGGTCTTTTTCCATTGCTGCTTCTAGCCATGCCCTGTCCAAACTCCTTTCCCGTCCTTTAACAACTTCTTGGGCAGGTTCCGTTAACCACTGGTCGCTTTCAATAGTCAGAACTCAGTCTAGTCCAGCTTAGAGCTCTCATCTCATATCCATTCAATGCTTTTTCCTCCCTATCTGGGGCTAGGCTGGCGTCTCAAGGGACTTGGAGTAGCGACATAGGTGGTTTTACTCTTCCCTTTGCCCCTCCCCCACTCTCTGGGCTGGCTTCTCCTGTGAGCCACCAACTCTGGTGACTCTGAATCCCCCTATCTGCCCTCATCACTATTTATAGGCTGGGGGTGGGGAGTGGGGCTTGGTGTTTACTCTGGTGGGTTACTTGTGGGGAGGTTTCTGGCCCTAGTGGGTCTCTTAGAAATTGTATGTGTGTGCGTGCACGTGCGCACATGCATGTGTGCGGCAGGAGGGGAAGGTAAGCCAGGTGGTCACTTTGCCATTTTCAGCTGTGGACTTTTGTCACCAATTCCAGGGCTGTAGTAAAAGTCTCGCTCAGAATCCTGCACTTGCTCTTTCTCTGTGGTAGCCAGCTTCCAAGATGACACCCAAAGATTCTCACCTACTGGTATGCATGCCCTTGTAGAGTCCCCTTCCACACTAGATCTGGGTTGGTGTGTGTCTTAGTCATCTAGTGCTGCTATAACAGAAATACCACAAGCAGATGGCTTTTAACAAAGAGAAATCTATTCTCTCACAGTCTAGTATAGGCTACAAGTCCAAATTCAAGGCATCAGCTCCAGGAGAAGTCTTTCCCTCTCTGTTGGCTCTAGAGAAACGTCCTTGTGATACATCAGTCTTCCCTTGGTCTGGGAGCATCTCAGTGCAGGAACCTCAGGTCCAAAGGACGTGCTCTGTTCCCAGCACTGCTTTCTTGGTGGTGTGAGGTTCCCATGTGTCTCTGTCTGCTTCTCTCTTTTATATCTCTAAAGAGATTGGTTTAAGACACTATCCAATCTTGTATACCTCATCAGTATAACTGTTGCTAATCCATCTTGTTACCTCATAGTGATAGAGTTTACAACACATAAGGAAATCACATCAGATTACAAAATGGTACACAATCATACAATACTGGGAATCATGACCCAGCCAAGTTGACAGATATTTTTGGGGGACACAGTTCAATCCATGACAGTGTGTGATGATCAGTGATATCTGAGGCTACATCACAAATGACATTGTGACTTCCACCTTGCTCTTGGATCACTTGCTCTGGAGGAAGCCAGCCATCATGTTGTGAGGATGCTCAAGCAGCTCTATGAAGATGCCCATGTGGTGAGGAACTGAGGCCTCTAGCCAGCAGCCATGTGAGTAGGAATCTTGGAAGCAAATCTTCCAGCCCCAGTCAGGTTTTCAGATGACTGAAGCCCTGGCCAGCATCTCGACTGCAACCTCATGAGAGATCCTGAGCCAGAAAACCCAGCTATGCCACTTCCAAATTGAATACCCACAGAAACTGAGATAATAAATGTTTGCTGTTTTAAGCTGCTAAGTTTTTGGGTAATTTGTTACGTAGAAATAGATAACTCTTCTCTCACCCTCTCCTTTTCCCTCTCCCTCTCTCCCTCTATGTTTCTGTCTCTTGTTCTCGCTCTCTATATAAAACAACAAACAAGTTATCTATTTTATATAATACATGGATTTAATGATTTTCTTCACAGAGATGAGATCATACTGATTATTTTGAAAAATGGATTAATTTGAGCAATGCCCTGTGGTCCTCCACTTCCCGTAGAGGAAGGACATTAGCATTTGTTAAATATTCCTTGTGCTCTCCTACATTTCCCAGCCTTCCTTGCAGTTAGGTTGGGGTCATGTGATTAGTTATAGCCAATGAGCTTTGAGTAGAAGTGATCTGTGCTTCTTCTTGCCAAAATATGTGAAGGCTGTTTGCCACCTTCATACCCTCTCTGGATGTCATGTCCGTGATGGCAGTATCCCAAGACAGTGGGAACTTGAGTCCCTAAGTTACTCAATGGAAGAGTGTTGAAAATTGGCATAGTGCTTTGCAGTAGAGAGAAATCCATAGTCTTGGTATTGAGCTGTGAGGTTCTGGAGGTGTATTTGTTACTGCATCATGGCCTAGCCTAGCCTAACTAATGCATGGCAGATAACAACTGCAATCAAAGCACGACTGTGGGGCCTGTACAGTAGAAGTTTATTCTGTAAATACAGGCTGAAATAGATCCTCTAGGAAGAGTTCTCTAATAAGCCATTGCAAAGCTTTCTGAGAGAGACCTCTTTACCACCAGCACTGGAGACCAGGTAGGGTGAAGGAGTATGTGACTGGGAGCAGGCAACCTAGACACTCTTGGTGCCTGGACAGCATGCAAGTACCTCAGGGAGACCATTTCATGTGAAGGACAAGTGTTCATTTCCTCAGTTTTCCAGTGGAGGAAGCCAAAGCTTGGAGCAGTTAACATGGATCTTGAATCCAGACTTCTCCCTACATTACACCGCTAGGGGTTCAGCGGTAGAATTTTCGCCTTCCATGCAGAAGGAAACTGCCAGAAATTCAAGTTGGATTCAGAAGAGGATGTGGAACAAGGGTTATCATTGCTGTTGTCAGAGGGATCCTGGCTGAAAGCAGAGAATGCCAGAAAGCCATCCACAAGTGGATGGCTTTAACAAAGAGAAATTTATTCTCTCAAAGTCCAGTAGGCTACAAGTCCAAATTTAGGGTATCAGCTCCAGAGAAAGGCTTTCTCTTCTTTGTCAGCTCTGGAGGAAGTTCCTTGTCATCAGTCTTCCCTTAGTCTGGGAGCATCTCAGAGCAGGAACCTCAGGTCCAAAGGACACGTTCTGCTCCTGGCACTGCTTTCTTGGTGGTATGAGGTCCCCATGTCTCTCTGCTTGCTTCTCTCTTTTATATCTCAAAAGAGATTGGCTTAAGACACTACCTAATCTTGTAGACCTCATCAATATAACTGCCATGAATCCATATTATTACATCATAGTTACAGAATATACAACACATAGGAAAATCACATCAGACTGCAAAATGGTACACTATCATACAATACTGGGAATCATGACCTAGTCAAGTTGACAGATATTTTCTGGGGACATGATTCAATCCATGACAGACATTTACCTGTGTTTCATTGACTATGCAAAGGCATTCAACAGTGTGGATCATGACAAATTATGGATAACATTAAGAAGAATGGAAATTCCAGAACACTTCATTGTGCTCATGAGGAACCTGTACAAGGACCAAGATTCAGCTGTTGGAACAAAATATGGGGATACTGCATGGTTAAAAGTCAGGAAAGGTGTGCATCAGGATTGTATCATTTCACCATACTTATTCAAGCTGTATGCTGAGAAAATAATCTGAGAAGCTGGACTATATGAAGAAGAATGGGGCATCAGGATCGGAGGAAGACTCAATAACAACCTGCAATATGCAGATGACACAACCTAGCTTGCTGAAAGCGAATAGGACATGAAGCACTTACTGATGAAGGTCAAAGACTACAGCCTTTAGTACGGATTACACCTCAACATAAAGAAAGCGAAAATCCTTAAAACTGGACCAATAAGCAACATCATAATAAAAAGAGAAAAGATTGAAGTTGTCAAGGATTTCATTTTACTTGGATCCACCGATCAATGCCCATGGAAGCAGCAGCCAAGAAATCAAAAGATGCATTGCATTGGGTAAATCTGCTGCCAAAGACCTCTTTAAAGTGTTAAAAAGCAAGATGTCACTTTGAGGACTAAGGTGCACCTGACCCAAGCCATGGTATTTTCAATCACCTGATATGCATGTGAAAATTGCACAATGAATAAGGAAGACTGAAGAAGAATTGACCTTTGAATTACGGTGTTGGCAAACAATATTGAATATATCACAGACTGCCAGAAGAAACAATAAATCTGTCTTGGAAGTACAGCCAGAATGCTCCTTAGAAGACAGTATGGTGAGACATCATCTCACATACTTCGGACACGTTATCAGGAGGGACCAGTCCCTGAAGAAGGACATCAAAAAAGACTAAGACCTCAGTGAGATGGATTGACACAGTAGCTGCAACAACTGACTCAAGCATAACAATGATTATGAGGATGGCACAGTACCGGGCAGTGTTTTATTCCATTGAACATGGGGTCGCTATGAGTCAGAACTAACTCTAGGGCACCTAACAACAACAATATGTGAGAGACCCAAGTCTGATTCCTGGCCAATGCACCTCATGCGCAGCCACCACGCATCTGTCACTGGAAGCTTGCATGTTGCAGTATGCTAAAGAGGTTTCAGTGGAGCTTCCAGATAAGATGGACTAGGAAGAAAGGCCTGCTGGTCTACTTCTGAGAACCAGCTGGTGAAAGCCCTATGGATCACAATGGTCCAGTCTGCAACTGATCAAGAGGATGGCTCAGGACCAAGCAACGTTTTGTTCCGTTGTACATGGGGTTGCCATGAGTTTGGGGGTTGACTCAGTGGCAGCTAACAACAATTACAACACCTGGTGGCCCTGGGTCCCATGTGTTGGCAGAGAATGAGAGGGGAGGAAAGCGTCTTCTGTCTCTTGTGGATGCCTGAGCTTGGGAACTCTACCCAACCAGGAGTTGGCTGTCTGAAATGTGTGATTACAGATCCAGTCTGAAATGTCAGGTGCTGGCTCAAGAAGTTCTTTCCAAGCTCTGAGTCTCTGTAAGCCCTTGTCTGGCCGGGAATCTTTGTCCCTCTTCTGTTCTTTTCTAGCTTGTGCTGGGCCCAGAAGGCTGGATGGACTGGGGCAGACTTCCTTGTCCCCTTCTTCCCAGAGACTCAGCAATAGGAAGCGCTAGTAGAAATCCCAAAATGGGAGAGGAGTAAAGAAGGGGTATTCACACTCTCCTCCAGGTGACTGAGGGCTCTCTGCATCCCTACACAAGAGCTATAGCCCTGTCTAGGGTCCCCCCTACAGCTGTGGCTGTCATTCTCAAGGGGTCAGTATCTGCTCTTCCCCTTTTCCTCGCAGGTCTAATAGGAGCAGATTCAGCCCCCCTGTACTGCCCCCAGGAAACTCTGCATCCCTGCCTGACCACACTTTTGTAAGCAGTCCCTTAATTAAATGCCTCTCAAATTACCCAGTTCCAATGTCCTCTCTATTTCCTATCTGGACCCTACCTGACACCCTCCCCTCAAATTAAGACACACAGCCAGTGCCATTGGAGGGGACCTCCCCTAACCTCTCCCCGTTAGAGAACTCTGGACGCAGCTTTCACCCTTCCCTTAGGTTTGTCCTCAACATCAGTAACTGGGGATGACTTCTAATAAAGACGACTCCATCAGAAGCACTGGAAACTATTTTGTTTCCATATCACTAACAGTCAGCCTCCATAAATAGTTGTTTAAAAGGGTAATGGTAAGAACATACCTTTTAATTCAACAGTTATTGATTTAGCCTCCTCTGGGCCTATCGGTGACGGGAAATGAGGGGTCTGTGGGGTCTGAGAAGCCACGTTCCTATGCTAGAGAGAAGTCTGAAGGCTCGTCTTTGGCAGGGAGGCTGGCAGGGTCAGCCCCTCCGCCCCATATGCCCTGGGGACAGTCACTCCAGTCCGATGCAGGGGAGAGATTTATCTGCCCTCAATTTGCATCTGGAAATTTGATGGAGAGGAGGAATTTCTTCATCTAATCTCTTGAAAGTTGTTTTTTCCTAGGAAGCCCTAGTCTCTTCCCCCTCAGGGATTCCCTGTTCCGGGTGTCTTTCAGCAACCCCTGAACTCACAAGCCTCCACGTACCTGGGCTGGTCGCTATCGAAACCACCTGCGGAGGAGGGGTTGGTCCTGGTGGTAGCAGCCCCCCTCCCTGGGCCTGGGGTAGGACTGGGACTAGGGTGAGGCCAACAAGGCCCTCACTCAGACCCTGCAGTGCCAGCCGAGTCTGTCTTTGTGTTCAAACATTTAGGTTGGACGTTTTATTCATCATGGATTTTTTTTAAAACATTGCATTAAAATAAGATTGATCTTGATTGATGACTGAGTTTTGCTCTCCCTCTCCTGGCCCAGCCTGGGCCAGAGTCTGTCTCTGTCCCTGAGTAATGCGATACCAGAGCTGAGCTGGGCCTGGGAGTGAAATGAGGCTAAGGCACCTGTATGAGCTGATACCTAGACCCGGGTCTGGTCACAAGGAAGGGTGTCTTGCAGACAGTGTCCCCTGCTGCTCCCTTTTCTGCTCTTGGGGACAGAGCCACAGGCGAGGTGGTAGGCAAAGGTCTTTGAGGCCAGCGGACCTGAGACTAGGTCCACTAGCTGAGTGGCCTTGGATGATGTACTTGACATCTCTGAGCCTCTGGCTCCTCCCTGGATGCAGAGATATTGTTGTTGTTATGTGCCATCGAGTCGATTCCAGCTCATAGCAGCCTTTTGTGACAGAGTACAACTACTCCATAGGGTTCCCCAGGCTATAATCTTTAAGGGAGCAAATCATCAGGTCTTCATTCCCACAGAGCCGCTGGTGGGTTTGAACTGCCAACCTTTAGGTTAGCAGTTGAACACTTAACCACTGTGCCACCACAGCTCTTTGGATGCAGGAATAATAGTCCCTACAGTTGTGAACAGAAGGTGTGTCATGCAGTGGGGTCCCATAGAGCCATTTGAATAGAGCTGTGTTTTATGGAGCCTGCCCTCCACCTGGGCAGGCACCAGCTGGGCCTCCCTGACTGAGGACCCTGGTGCCAGCATGTGCCAGGCCCAAGAAAAAGCCCAATAGGCACCAATGACCACCGGGGCTGGATCCATCCAGGCCAGGGCTCTGGGGGCAGCAGCATGGAGGGGCTGGAGTCCTGGCGGACCAGAGGGACAGGTCTCCTGGACCCAGGCTCACCACCCCCTGGGTAATGGCTGTGCAGTGGCTGGGACAGCTGGGAATGTCTAAGGCAGGAAAGGCCTGGGTGTTGGGCTGGATTTGCTCAGAAGAGGGTTCAGGCAGACCAGCAGGGCCAATGGCAGCTTTGACTCAGCTGTAGCCACAGGCAGGCCATTGTCCCAGGCAATTGTCTTCTGCTGAGGGTCTCCCTGGGCCTGTCTAGCTAGCAGTTCCTATGCCCCGACTCCCCCCAGGATCAGTGACACAGGGCACATCTTGCTGCCCCGTTCTGCCTTGGACACTGGTGCCTCCTGAGCCCCATCTCGGAGGGTCAACCAGGCAGTTGGTTTGGAACCAGGTCTGTGGACTGTGGGCCCAGGTGGACAGAGTGCAAGGGGCACATTCTCCACATTGTTTGTCTCTGGCAACCCTTACTCAGGGCTTGTTACAACATTTTCTGGACAAATGGGGGAAGAAGTGTCCACTCCTCTGGTGCCAAGGGCTGTGTGAGAGGCCACCGTCAACCTCCCTGGGAGGTGGGGATGGCACCCCCTTACTGATGAGCCATGGGGGTGCAGTGAGGCCAAGTGTCAAGTCCAGGGTCGCCCAGCTGAGACCCCCAGCTGGCTCCGGCCACACTGGCACCTGTCCTTGGGAATTCTGAAGCCTTTCAGTCCCCAGGTCTTTGGAACCTCAGGCTCATTCTGAACCAAAGATAGACAGAGGTAGGGCTGCACAGGTACAGCACCATGTCTTCACTTTGCCTTCCATATCTGTTTTCTCTCTGTTTGCCTCATAGGTGCTTTCTCCACCCACAACCGCGAGAGTCCTGCACGAGCTTAGGGGGCATGGGGCCAAGCAGGAGGTGCACTGGCCTTGGCTGCAGAAGGAAAAGAAGGAAGTGGCAGGTGGGCCTGTGCCCATGAGAACGTGGCAAACACATGCCTGTGCCCACCCGTGGATGGAGTGCGGGACTCCTGAGCCCAGCTCTCTGCTCTCCACCCTGCGAGCCATACAGGGCTCAGGTTTGTCAGGAGTCACCTCCCACCTCAACAGAATTCAGTGCACGTCTGCAGGAGGCCCAGGAGTGGGCTCCTGGGGGCAGAGTGACCCACCACGCTGGAGAAATTCCCTGACCCCAGAAGAATGCCCAGCCCTGGGCCTGTGCCAGCCTTTCAGGGTGAATGAGTTCACTCAAGAGCAAAGAGGGCATGACACTGAGAAATCCCCTGGCAGGGCTGTGAGGGAGTAAGGACGTCTGGCCGGGAGGAACAGAGGCTTGGCTGGGCAAGTGTGTGTGGGTGTACACACATATACACACACAGTCATACTACACTCACACCCTCACAACCACTCACACACACCGCACACTCTTATGCACCCTCCCCCCAGACACTCACTCACACACATCATCTCACACACTTTCTCAGTCATGCGCACACTTACACCCAGAACAAGGTTTTTCTCTTAAACCGCAAGCACGAAGCTGCCAAGCCCCACATTAGCCCAAGCCCCAGCCCCTCATCAAGTTCCTGTCCAGGCCCACAAGGCCTGCCTACATGGGCACAGGTGGGTTGGCTCTGCCTCAGGCTTGGTCAGGGCTCTCCCAGAAGGTGTGAGTCCAGTGTCTGGACCTGCTTCATAGTCGGGCCTTCACAGTGGAATCAAAGGTTAGTGGTAGGTAGAGCTGAACAGAGGCCCTCTCCCCCTGGCTACCATTTCAGCCTATTCCAGCTAAGGACACGGAGGCTCAGAGAGGCTAAGGGCTTACCCAAGGTCACACAGCACAGGGAGTCCCACAACACAGTTTCTGAAGCCAAGCTCTGCTTCCTTCTGGACACAGGCTAGGGTGGAGGGACTAAGCTTGTGAACCACCTGAGCTCCTGTCTTAGTTATCTAGTGCTGCTATAACAGGAATACCACAAGTGGATGACTTTAACAAACAGAAATTTATTCTCACAGTCTAGGAAGCTAGAAGTCCAAATTCAGGGCACCAGCTCCCGGGGAGGGCTTTCTCTCTCTGCCAATTCTAGAGGAAGGTCTTTGTCATCAGTCTTCCCCTGGTCTAGGAGCTTCTCAGCACAGGGACCCCCAGTCCAAAGGACGTGCTCCGCACCCAACACTTCTTTCTTGGTGGTATGAGGTCCCTATCTCTCTGTTTGCTTCTCTCTCCTTCTATCTCTAATGAGATAAAAGATGATGCAGGCCACACCCTGGGAAAACTCTGAGTAAGTGCGTTGCATCCCACCCTAGTCCTCTTTAACATAACCTAATCTTGCCTCATTAACCACAGGCAGAGATTAGGGTTTACAACACATAAAAAGAATTACATCAGAACACAAAATGGAGGACAACCACACAATACTGGGAATCATGGCCTAGCCAAGTTGACACATATTTATGGGGGACACAATTCAATCCATGACAGCCCCTGTGTTCACCTGGGTCCTGACCACTGTGCTGGGTAGACGGTGGGCACTTCATCTCCTGGGGCTGCTATAACAAAACATCACAAAGTCAGTGGCTTAGAACAACAGGGATATATTCTCTCACAGTTCTAGAGGCTAGGAGTCTGCAATCAAGGTGTCAGAAGGGCCATGTCAAGGATATGCTCCATGCCTCTGTCCTAGCTTCTGGTGGCAATTCTTGGCGTTCCTTGGCTTATAGATGCATTGCTCCAATCTCTCCCTCTGCCTTTACATGACACTTCCTGGGTCTCCTCTCTGTGTCTTCAAAGTTCTCTTTCCTTATAAGGACACAGCCATGGGAGTTAGTGTCCACCCTAATCCATATGACCTCTTCTTAAATGCATTACATCTGCAAAGACCTGATTTCCAAATAAGGTCACAGTCACGAGTATAGGGGTTAGGACTTTAATATATCTCTTGGGGGCACACAATTCATCCCATAGCAGCACTCAATAAATATTTGCAGGTGGGTTATTGTTGAGTGGAGTTCCGGCTTCCCCCTCTCCTCTGTCCCATTTATGCCAAATGAAGGGTCCTGCAGACCCCCTACTTCACTCTCTGTCAATGAGACTGTGCTGAACTGTCCCGGCCCCTTTGCTCACTTGTCCGCTCTGCCTTTAAGAGACACTGATCTTCTTGCTCTCTCTATCTTCCTCCTCTTTCCTTTCTTGAAAAGAGACGAGTCTTGCCCCCCCCCCCCCTTTCAAGCTTCCCTCCACTTGGCACCTTCTGGGACTCTGACTCGCCAAGCACTCGCTATTTTCTTGCATCTGCAAGTTCACTTTCAGCAGGCTCTTTGCTGGGACTATAAACATCTTAAGGACTTTTTTCTTTTCTCTTCCTGATGAATTGATCCATCCTCTTTAGCACAATAATGTTCCTTGTCTTGAAGTCAACTACGTTAGTTTCCTGTGACATATTACTACAAACTTAGTCGACCCTGGATGGTTCAAACAGTTAACGTGCTTGGATGCTGTGTTAGTCATCAAATGTTGCGATAACAGAAATGCACAAGTGGATGGCTTCAACAAAGAGAAGTTCCACTCTCTCACAGTCTAGTAGGTCAGAAGTCCGAATTCAGGGCGCTGGCTCCAGGGAAAGGCCTTCTCTCTCCATCGACTCTGGAGGAAGGTCCTTGTCATCAATCTTCCTTCGGTCTGGGAGCATCTCAGCGCAAGAACCTCAGGTCCAAAGGATGTGCTCTGCTCCCGGCACTGCTTTCTTGGTGGTATGAGGTCCCCATGTCTCTCGGCTTGCTTCTCCCTTTTATATCTCACAAGAGATTGGCTTAAGACACTATCTAATCTTGTAGATCTCATCAATATAACTGCCCTAATCCATCTTATTACATCGTAGTGATAGGATTTACAACACATAGGGAAATCACATCAGATGACAAAATGGTAGACAATCATACAATACTAGGAATCATGACCTAGCCAGGTTGACAGATATTTTTGGGAGACACAATTCAATCCACGACAGATGCTAACTGAAAGATTGGCAGTTGGAGTCCACCCAGAGGATCTTGGAAGAAAGGCCTGACCATCTACTTCCAAAAGATCACAGCCATTGAGAACCCTATGGAGCACAGTTCTACTGTGCACACATGGGGTCACCAGGAGTTGGAGTTGGCTCAATGGCAACTGATTACAGCTATAACTAGCCACACAGAATGAGTACAAAACGTATTCTTCCAGACACCCCTTGTATTGTATGGAGTGACAGGAATAAGAGAAGACAGGTGACTGCTTGGACGAGTCTTAGCCTTATGAGTGTGATGCACTGTGTGTGCGAAGCACAGCTCCGTGAGGGAATGGGTGGAGGGCCGGGTCTCACTAATAATGCTGATACTGTGAAGAAACAGGGCCCATACACCCGTGAGTGAAGTCTTGTGAGCGCCCATGTGCTTTTAATCAAGTGCCTGCTTTGCTTCTTAATTTGATTTGTCTTTAGGACGCTGAGTTCAGAGTGCTGGGCTCGCTGCTACTGTCTTCCCTTTCCACACAGCAGGATTCCACCCAGCCCTCCCCCCAGATCCCCCTTTCCCTGGCTGAGACCATGTCCCCAAACCTGATGTGACAGAGACAGGGACCTAGAGGTGTGGCTATACAGATCCCTCCCCTCCCCGCTCCTCAAGCCTCT
Organism: Trichechus manatus latirostris; assembly: GCF_000243295.1. Lineage (NCBI taxonomy): Eukaryota > Metazoa > Chordata > Mammalia > Sirenia > Trichechidae > Trichechus > Trichechus manatus. The sequence goes on from NW_004444064.1 coordinate 5,932,684, forward strand.
CTCCTCCATTCAATGCTTTTCCAGCTGATCTTAGGGGATTAAGAGTGTTTGGCTGGTGGGCGTGGGGGAGCCTCCAGCCTGTGGGGAGGGCGGCCTCTCAAGCTCCATGTGGTCATGGCTGTCACTGGTCATTCAAGGCAAGCTAGGAAGAGAGTGACAGTGAACCATGCATGAGAATGTTCCGGTGCCTGCCAGCACATGGTCTCCACCGTCTGGTTAGGACCTCTGGCCTCGCCTGACGGACTGCACCTAACAAATGCCACCTACAGACCTGGGCAAGAGCCTCTTAATAAGCTGAGACACAAAATCTTCTGGAAAGAGAGACAAAGCCTCTATCCTTTGGGATGGTTCCCAGCATGGGCTTGTCCCCACTTTCAAGGAATCCTGGTTATCTGCAGGTGTTTGTTGCTGTACAGGGCTGGCAGCTGCCTCGCCTTTCTTTTGGTGCTCAGAGAACCTCCAGTCACCAAACAGGGGCCAACCACCCAGAGGCGCTGGACCTTGGACAGGTGAAGTGTGGGCTCGGGGCTGCTTCCGAGTCTGTGCATACTTTGCAACCCTGAGATATTCCAACCACATCCAGTGAAGACCACTCCCTACTCTGCCCCCCTCCCCATGCACCTGTCCTAGTGTCAGGGTGCCAAAGGGGCCCTGGCATTTGGGGAAGGTAGAGTTGGGGATATATGTTGTTGGGGTTTAGTGGGATTCTGAGCTCTTTTCTTGGTGCTCCTTCCTCCTTGAGACAGAACAGCAAACTCCAGCGTGTGGTTTCTTGGCTTCAGAAGCACAACGTAAAGCTCTCTGTCCAGGGAAGCCGTGGCTGCTCTAGGGCGTAGGTCCAGCAAGCAGGGCAGTGATGACATGGTCTGCGTGCCTGTTGGCTAAGACCTTCCACACAGCCAGGAAGCAGCGTCAGAGGTCCCGGGTGGCTGTCCACAGGCTGGAACGCGGCCCCCTGCCCCCAGCTTCCTGGTGTGGACTTCCCGTGGGCTCTCCAAGGACCCTAGGGCCAGCCAAGGGCTGCCAAGATGAAAGCGGCTCTTCCTTCTGAGGAAAGACCTCAGGGAGCAGGAGGAGGCCCCATGACACAATGGACTTCTCCAGAATTTTGGATTGTTATTCATGATAGCCGAGAAACAAGCCAACCTGCACAAAAGCCATTATGAAATGTTCCATCTAAAAATTAACGTAAGCTGGAGCGCGCACAGGAAATCCTTTGGCGGGGTCTTCTGTTGTCATGGCAACCAGGAAATGACTGAGAATCTGCCTCTATCTGTGGGGCACCTCTGCCTCCCCACGCACCTGGGCGCCTGCAGCCCAGGAGCAGCCCTGGCTCAATCCTCTGCTCTAGGCTGCGGGTCTGCACCCCTCGCTCCAGCAGTCTGAGATGTCAGGGGCAGCATGGGCTTCATCTTTTCTAACCCCCAGTGTCCAGGGCTCTGTGCACCCCTGACACTCCACACCTGTGTCCAGGTCCTGCTCAGACACGGTGAGGGCTTAGTTAGGGCCACTTCCGTCCCTATCTGCATGGGAGAGACGCCTGTGTGGGAGAGGTCTCCAGCCTGGGATCCAGCAGACTCCATCCCAGCCCCCAGCCAGGTCAGCATTCCTTCTTCTCTTCTCCCCCCCACCCCCCACTTCTTCCTTCTCTTCTCTCCTGGCCTCTCCCCTCCTCTCTTCTCCCCTCTCCTCCCTTCTCCTCTCTTCTTGTTCCCTATTTTTCTATTCTTTTCCCTTCCCTCCTCTTTATATTCCTCTACCTCCTCTCCCCTCTCTTCTTTTCCTTTCCCTTCTTTCTTCTTCCTTCTTTCCTCCCTTTCCCTCACCTCCTCTCTCCCTTCCTCTCCACGTCCCTCCCTTTTCCTTCCCTTCTTTCCTCTTCCCTTCACTTCCTTTCTTGCCTTCCCTCCCTCCTCAGTTTTTAGCTCTGCTCTTCCCACACCCAGGGAAGTATCTTGGCCTTGCCCTACTCACACTAGAAGGGTTGTCCTTTGAGTTCAGCCCTTACCTCCCACTCTCTCACAAATGCTGTTCCAATAGTGGTAGGCATGGGAGAACGAACTTTTCTTCAGAAGCCCCCCTCCAGAGTTGTCTTTTTCTGCCTCTGTCCCTTGGAGCTAGTTCTCAGTGTATGGAAAGGGGAGGGGTGAACCCCAAACATGCTTTCCAAGCCCGGCATTGCAGGGGGCAACCTGCAACTGATCAGGGTGCAGAGTAAGTTATAGCAAACGGAAAACAAAAAGCCCGCCTTCATAACTCCAGAGCAAGTGCATGCATGCCCACACGCACACACGCACACGCAAGCACGCGTGCACGCACACACATGCAGGGAAGCTTACTCACTTGTTAACAATCTACAAGACATCTATCAGCAAAACCCCCAGAGCTTCCACAGTATGGGGAGGTTCTAGAGAAATGTACTCAGCTTCCTTGCCTCAAAGTCCCTCCCTTCCACCCAGCAGATGGGGGAGCCTTGGGCAACGTCAGGGAGGCAACTGGGCAGGTAGGCAGCTGGGCAGGACAGTGTCGACTGGGCCCTTTGGAACCTGCATCCCTGCTTTCCATCTCTGAGCTTGGCTTCTGTCGTCCATCCTCTCTGTGGCTCACAGCCCTTCCAACAGGCCAAGCCTCCATTCCAGTCCATGATATCTTAGCCATGGGAGCCCAGTCCGATTTCATTCAGCCCAGCCTCTCATGACTGTCTCTCAGCCTCCTATATCTGGCAGATGGTTCCAAATATGGTCATTAGCAGACTCAGGCTTGGGTCTGAATTCTATCACTTCTTGGCTGTGTGGCTTTAGGACAGTTGCTTAATCTGTCAAACTTCATGTTTCTTACCTAAAATACGAAGATGATTGTACCTACCTCAAAGGATTGTTGGGAGGATTTAGCAACATGTTTCAAAATACTTAGAGTAGTGCCTGGCACGACCAGCACTCAACAGTGACAGGCAAGCCCTTATCCCCTCCTCTCTTTCAGCCACATTTCACCCATCCCAGGGCACACAAGACCACCCCTCCCTCTGAGACCACTTTACCATCCCGTTCTCAGAAGCTACACCAGAGGGAAGGACTGGCTGGCTAGGACATGGTACTCAGTGAGCTCTGCAGTCTCTTCCAATGCTAAGATTTTTATCAACTCTAAATGGAGTGGTTGTGGTGATGGTGGTGATGGAGGTGGTGGTGGTGATGATGGTGCTGATAGTGGTGATGATGGTGGTGACGGTCGTGATGGTGGTGATGAAGGTGATGGTGATATGGGTGTGGGTGTGTGTCGTTCTCTCTGCTAGACTCTAAGCTGCTCAAGGACAGGGACTGTGTCTCAGGCATCTGGGTGTTTTCCACAATGAAGAAGAGCAAGACTTACATATCTAAGTGTTTAAGAAGTGGCTTAGAATTAGTGCACACCGGGGTCGTCTCTTTGAATTTGGGCTTGCCCTGTGGCTGCTTTAACCAAAAAAATGTGCCAGAAAATACATTATGTTCATTCCAAGATTCAGCCTTAAAAAAATCAGGTGAATTCTGATTTTGTGCTCTTGGAAGCCCCTAGTTGCAAGGTTAGAAGTTTGGTTTCTCTGCTGGAGACACAAGTGAATAGGGAGAGGCTGAGACTACATGGAAAGAGAGAGAAGCCCACCATCCCAGCATCCCCACTGAGCCCAGCTCCAGCTAACCACCAGCTGAATCCAGCCACACAAGGGACCATTGGCAAGACCAGCAGAAGAGCCTCCCAGCTGAGCTCAGCCCAGATCGCAGAATAGTGAGCAAATAAAATGGTTGTTGTTTTCAGCTGTGAAGTTTTGGGGGTGGTTCATTATGCAGCAATAGATAACTAAAGCACATACTGAAGGTACTAAAAAATGTTTATGAAAAGAAGTGGAGGAAGGAGAAAAAGTCAAAAGAGAAAAAAGGGAGCAGAGACGGGATGGACATTTTTTGTGCTGTGCTAAGGTGTGGCTTCCACTGGAGTATCAGGCAATATTTCTTGCCTGTCTCTGTGATTTTTTGCAGGCTTGGTATGCCCAAGTTATCTATAAGAATCCAAGAGCAGGGACCACTCCTAACATTCCTCTGGTTTCTGCAGAGCACAGAGACCCTGTACAATTGACTGAGCATTGGCTGAAATGTGCTTTGAAGAGGTACCCCCAGAAATAAGTTACACATCTCGAGTACAAAGATTAAGATATTTTTTAAGCCTTCCCTACTCTGCATGTGATATTGAACAAAAGAAATAAAATGATAGTAAAGCACTTGGAAGAAAATCAAAGAGGCCCGTGCTCTTGCTACACTTCTGGCACATCCTGGGGGATTTGCTCTTTTGCAAGCAGGAAGACTACCAGCTCCCTCTGCACCTCATCTGAGATCTGCCAGGCACTTTGGGGAGTGTGCCACCTGCCACTTCCCCGCCAGCCTGGGGTAGCTGACACACCATGATGGTTCTGCACATCTCTGATCCCCCACCCCCTTGAGTGCCCCCAAGCAGCTCCTTCCCCACTGCTCTGTCCTCAGCACTGTCACAGGAGATTCACGTGCACCATTTCAAAGGGACCATCTCTGTTGAAGCAGCACTGGTGGCAAAGAGTTCTCTCTTCCTGTCAGACGGGACCCTGGGACAAGTGAACCCAGAGAACCTGGGCTCCCTGGTGTTTTTTAATGACAGGCAGGCAACTCTCCCCACTTCACCACGTTGGAGCCCTCACAGGCAAAAGCTGTGTTTCGTTTTACAAAGCAGGAGGTGCTGGTGCTGGCACGCAAGGACCTGCTTGACAGAAACAGCCCAGGAGCAGGTCCAAGAAGTGCCAGAAGGTTCTTCTAAGCTTGTCCACACTCTAGAGTCTGTTGGTTCGCCAATCTGGCAAATCTGTCATCCTAGCCAGCTTCCCACCTGCTACTCTCACAGGGCCTGAAGCTGTGCAGACCATCCTCCTCTCAGCCAGCTGGCTCCTGATTGGCCTGGCTCCTCCTCTCCTGGCAAAAGGACTGAAGAGCATCTTTAACAAAGGGAGCTCGAACAGTTTCTCAACATCTGTTTGGGGTTCAGCTGTCAATGGGGCAGAACTCAGCTCCTTTCTCTTTGGAGCTGGGTGTGACCCAGGTTCCACGAAGATGAGCAAAATTCCTCTTCCCCATTCACATAGGGTCAGGCCAGAGTCAGTAAGATGCCCCTCATTCTGAGGAGGGCAGGAAGGGGGGCTTCTAGAGAAAGCAGGGTTGGAAGCCCTGAGCAGCACAGATAAGTAGCCGAGGGACCCACGTGTGGGTGGCTGAGGAAACTGAGGCCAGGGAGAGGAGGTCCACTTCCAAGGAAGCTGGGAGGCTGGATGGGGCTCTTATGGCTCCAGGAGACCACCTTCCTGCCGCCTGGAGGATGCCTGAGTCTGGGCAGAAAGGACCTTGTACTTCTCTAGTGATGAAAGGAGGTGGAGAAGTAGGAGAAGCCAGCTGAGCTATGAAGGACCTGAGGTCCTTGGGAAGCCAGCAGATCCATCTTGTGAGCCCCAGAGCCTTGTCTCAACCCTCAGTGTGCCCTGGGTTGGCAGAGAGGGGCTGCCCATTGCCAGCTCCAGAGAGTGGGCATCTGGAAGATTCTTCTTGGCTGCTAGCACCCAACACTGGGCATTGCAGGAGAACAACTCAATCAGCAGTCTCCTTGGACAGACAGGGGTGAAGGGCTAAGGCACATGGCACTGTCTTGGGGTAGATTTCTAACCACAGGACCCCAAGAAGAGGCAAAACAGGGTGAGGAGATTTGGGTCTGGGCCTCCCAGGCTGTGTGTATGTCACTCCCACTGGGTGGTGTAGGATCCCTTCACCTTATGCAGGCCCCCTGGTTGCCAGGGGTTCAGGGGAGGGAGCAGGGATGAATAGAGGAAGCACAGGGGATTTTGAGGGCAGTGAAATGATTCTGCATAAGGCTGTAACGGTGAACACATGACATCATGCATTTGTCAAAACCCATAGGACTGCACAACACAAAGAGTGAATCCTGATGTAAACTACGGACTTCAGTTGATAACAATGTATCAGTATGGACTTTATTAATAATGTATCGACCAATAGTATATTAACAACATAACAGTATCAATTGTAACATGTGTATCACATTACTTCAAGGTGTTAATAGTGGGGGAAACTGTAGAGGAGAGGGGATATATGGGAACCTTTTGTATTTTCTGCTCAACTTTTCTGTAGATATAAAACTACTCTAAAAAATATGCTGTTGTTTGTGCCTTCAAGTCGGTCGTTACTCATAGGGACCCTATATAACAAAGTAGAACTGCCTCATAGGGTTTCCTAGGCTGTAATCGTCACGGGAAGAGACCTCCAGGTCTTTCTCCCTCAGAGCAGCTGGTGGGTTTGAACCACTGACTTTTTGGTTAGCAGCCAGGAGCTTAAACATTGCACCACCAGGGGTCCTTCTTTAAAAGTATAATCTATTAAAAGCGAAGTCTATTAATTAAAAAAAACAAAAAACAAAACACCCACACCAGACCAGGGCTGGAGGGCTGCAGGGAGTAAGTGTTTCCTTACCAGCCCCTCTGGACAGAGGTGGGTGAGGGAGACCCATCATCCTTTGTCCCCTCTAAAGGAGGTACTGGCCACACACAGGCTTTAACCAGAGAATTCTGCAACAGGGGCCTAGCAAGGTTGGGGTGCTGTTTCTCCGGGCGCTGGAAAGAGAGATCTCTTTGGGGTAGCAGGGAGGACGGGTGTGGAAGCTGCCTTGGACTTGTGTGAACCACAGGAAAGTGTGCTGGGGGCCATGGGATGTTGTTGTTTGTTCCCATGACAACGCCCATGCTGGCTGTGAGGGGGACCTGGCTGGCTACCTTCTCAGCCGCCCAGGTTTGTCGGTGTCTTAGATATCTAGTGCTGCTATAACAGAAATACCACAAGTGGATGGCTTTAACAAAGACAAATTTATTTTCTCAAAGTCTAGGAGACTAGAAGTCCAAATTCAGGATCTCAGCTCCAGGGAAAGGCTTTCTCTCGTCGGCTCTGGAGGAAGGTCCTTGTCATCAATCTTCCCCTGGTCTAGGAGGTTCTCAGCGCAGAAACACTGGGTCCAGTAGACATACTCTACTCCCTGTGCTGCTTTCTTGGTGGCAGGAGGTCCTCCCTGTCTGTCTGCTCGCTTGTGTCTTTTATACCTCAAAAGAGATTGGCTTAAGACACAACCTAATCCTGTGGATCTCATCAATATAACTTCTGCTAATCCATCTTATTACATCATAGTGATAGGATTTACAACACATGGGGAAATCACATCAAACGGCAAAATGGTGGACAATCACACAATACTGAGAATCATGGCCTAACCAAATTGACACACATTTTTGGGGGACACAATTCAATCCATGACAGATGGTTTCCCTTTGGCAGCCCCCATCCTTGCCTCCTTGGCCCCCCCCCTTCCTCTCCCTGTGGCTCCTGTGAGGCCACACGTGGACTGTCCACTGGGCATCCCTGACTGGGGTGGCCCTGCTTCTTTGTCCCGCTTGGCTTTACTCCTCCTGATTCTCCATTTCCCTTGGGACATTTCTCACCCTCCGTACACGTGTTGAACTCCCCAGAGGGTACATTGGACAACAAGGTCCAGCCAACGAGGGGCCCCATCCAGGCCGCCAACTGCTCACAAGGAAGTGTCCTGTCTGGATTTATGCCCTGGGCCTTCTGCCCACACAGCAATAACCCCCTACACCTATCATCATCTGGGCCCACCACCCACCACTCTCTGCCCTGCGCCCTTGGCCCACCATTGTCTACAACTGCCCTGTCCTCTCCCAAACTCTCTCCTCCTCCCTTGCACCATCTCTCTCCACCTCAGCTCCTCACTCTGGGGTCCTCTGCCAGCAGCATGGGCATCCCCAGGGAGTCTGGCAAGAAGGCAGACTCTCGGGCCCTCCCGCATCAGAACCTGCTTTTCAGCAAGATGCATTGGGTGCAGGTGCACGCAGCATTTAAGAGGTGACATCACGAGAACAGCTGGTCGGGGGGAGGGCATCTGGCCCTGGTGATTGGGGAATTGGGTTCCTGCAGGGTAACAGCTTCACCTGGGTTTTCAGTTCCGGACACTCAGGATGAAATGGTTGGAGGCCATTACAGACCCACTTGGAAGGGCTCATACTCCCTGGGGTCTGAGGTTGGCTGGGTGGACCTGGGGCTGCAGCTGGGTTGCTATCTGCACCATGGTCACGGCCACCCAGTGCTTGGCCTCTGGAGGTGTGTGAGGAGTGGGGACAACATGAAGGATGAGGGGCACAAAAGTACAGTTAAAGCACCTGGCCCTGGTGTGTGTGCGGAGCATGGTCACCACTATTCCGGGTGATGACGTCCAGGGTTTGAGGCCCCTCTGCAGTCAGTGAAAAGGGGAGAGGGGCATTTGCTCCTGAAGCCCAGACTGAGACCCATCCAGCCCCTGTGAGGGGGGAGGTGGGGGAGAGGTGCAGGGCGTTGGCGGGGCAGTTTTATACCCCATGAGGTGGAGTCCCTGGGTGGGGCAAAAGGTTAAACCCTCGGCTGCTAATCAAAAGGTTGGAGGTTTGAGTCCACCCAGAGACGTCTCAGAAGAAAGGCCTGGAGCTCTACTTCTGAAAAATCAGCTGCTGAAAACCCTATAGAGCAGAGGTCTACTCTGACACACATGGGGTTGCCATAAGTTGGGTCAACCCAATGGCAATTGTTTTTTATGAGGTTGTGTCACGGCCAGGGAGGATGGTGGGACAACCCTGGGGTGTGGCCCTTGGCCGCCCAGCTGCAATTCTGCTCCCAGGCTGCAAGAGGTGCTTATACTCGGTGCCCATAAAGGACAGAAACGAAAGGGGCTGTGATGATCCGGGGGGAGTCTGTGCCATCCACCAACTAGTGCCTTGGTTCCCCCAGGCTCCAGCAGAGCCTCCAGGGGGGCACTCCTGGAAGTGAGGCTAGCACTGAGGTTGGGGGGCCTTGGGTCAGTCCCCACAATTCTTTCTAAAGTCTGGCTCCTGGGGCTCCCTGCAGCTCCTCACACTGTGTCTCCCACTGTTAGTCTCTGAGGATGAGATCTTTGCCTCCTGTTGTTGTGGGCATCCCAGCCGGGGGGTGGGGGTGGGGGGCTGCTCAGAGGGGTGAGGGACCGTGACACTTGGAAGCGCCTCCTGTGAGCTGCTGGCATTAGGGGTAAATTGTGGGTGGGAGAGGCTTGCCGGGGAGCCCCAGGTTAGACCCCAGGGGCATGAGGCTCAGACACCTGCCAATTGTGTGACTGTGAGTGGGAGCTGGGGGCCGTGACCTCCCCAAGGCTTGGTGTCCTCTCCTACACCTGTGGGCCATGTCATAAGGCTACCTTTCCATCTGCAGACTTACACAAGCAGAGGGCAGCACCAACTCCAGGTAGAGTGGAGGGAGGTTTGGGACCAGGTTCCATTAAAGGCCAAAGTCTTCTTCACCGTGGCCTGGGGGGGCCATCCTCAAACTGGCCCTGTCACCTCTAACCCCGTTTCACCTACACCCCCACTCACCTCTCTCCAGTCATGCAAGCGTGTTGCTCCTCGAACACACCAAGCTGACCTCCACCTCAGGGCTTTGTGGGTGCCGGGCCCAGCTCCACACAGGATTCCCTACTGCAAGACTGCTGGACCCCCTCCCCCCAAACCCACACAGCTCTTTCCCTCCCCGCCCTCAGATCTTTGCTCAAAGCATTTGCCCCCACCCCCGCTCTGTGGTAGCTCTGACACCCTGCTCCGTGGTGCTGGTGCTGCTATTGCTGTGGTATCAAGGGATTCCCTGCCCGATATCACAGGGAGCACAGGAAATGCCCAGCAGTTACCACCAGCTCACCGTCCTGGAATGCTCCAGGTGTGGGGCTCTACCTGAGTGGGTGTGAGAGGTGAGGGGATGTGGGAGGAAGGAGAGGGGACAGGAGAGGAAGAGATGGGGCAGGGGTGTGGGAGGGAGGCTTGGTGTTGACTTCTGCTGATACCGAGCCTGGCCTCTTCCTCCTGCAGCAGCTGGTGGCAAGCACATATCCTTCCTCTTTCTCCATCTGCTTGGGGAATTCCTGTCTTTCCTCCCTGAAAACCCTGGAGCCAATCTGTGAGACGGCCTCTCTGTGTGGGGTTAGGGCCACTCTGTCTGTCACCTGGTCCTGAGTGACATCCAGCTCGCCAAGGCCTCAAGCTGGCACTTTAGCCCCAGGGGAACTGATACCTTGAAGGGCGTTTTGAATCTTCCAAGGAAAAAGATCATTTGCTTCATGTCCGCTGCCTTCTGCGTCCTCCTGGGTATGTGGCCAAGGGACCACCGTGTGCAGAAGGGTAGCAGGATTCAGCACGGAGCTCCAGGTCCTGCTTGCACCAGGTCAGACAGCCTCAGTGCATACAAATGGAGCCCATTTAAAAAGTCATGTGGTAGGATGAGGACAGTTCGGCCACTGTAGCACGAGGAGCCTAAAGGAACATGCCACCTCCAGGTTCTGGGGGTCAGAGAAGACCCCGTGACTCAGTCCTTCTTAAGCAAGCGGGTGATATTAGATACAGGTTCCCACCCACAAGGGTGAGACGCCACAAAGCCAAAGTGTGTCTGGCCCTAACTTATCCCTGTGCTCACCGGGGGCCCTTAGGATGAGGCCCACAGGGCCCACAGAGGGTGCTTCTGCACACAGGCGTCCTTCAGCCCAACCCTCTAACATGCCAGGAACACCCACATACTTAGTATCAGGCACTCTGCTTGTTAATTGTTTTAGTTTCTTTTCGTTGTTGTTGTATGCGGTTGAGTTATTCTAACTCATAGCTACCCTATAGGACAGAGTAGGACGGCCCCATAGGGTTTCATAGGCTATAATCTTTACGGGAGCAGATCAGCAAGTCTTTTCTCTCTTGGAGTGGGTGGTGGGTTCGTAGTGCTGCTGTGACAGAAACAGCACAAGTGTGTGGCTTTAATGAACAGAACTTTATTTTCTCACAATTCTGGAGGCTAGAAGTCCAAATTCACGATGCCAGCTCCAAGGGAAGATTCTCCTCTGTCGGCTTTAGGGGAAGATCCTGGTCTCAGCTTCTACAGCCTGGCGGTCCTCAGTTCCTTGGAGATCTCCATGTTCCCCTCGTTTGGTTTGTGCTTGCTTGTCTCTGTGTCTGTGTTGTTGTTCTGTGCCATCAAGTGGACTCCAACTCACAGTGATTCTATAGGACAGTAGAACTGCCCCATAGGGTTTCCTAGGCTGCAGTCTTTATGGGAGCAGATTGCCAGATCTCTTCTCTTGCGGAGCTGCTGTGAGTTTGAACCACCAACTTTTCAGTTAGCAGCCAGGTGCTTAACCATGGCACCACAAGGGCCCCTTTGTTGCTCTTTATATCACTCAAAAGTGATTAGATTTAGGACACACCTTGCACTGATATGGCCTCATTAACATAACAAAGAAAACCCTATTCTCAAATGGGATTACTTCCACAGGTATAGGGGTTAGGATTTCAACACATGTTTTGGGGGGGACACAATTCAATCCATAGCATTAACGTCCATTCATTCAACAGATACTTATCAGGGTCTCTGGTAGGCTGTATTATACTTCAGCAAAGAGTCCCTCTTCTTTCCTGCCCATGGTGGGGTGAATGTCCTTCCCACCCCATCTACATGGGATTTGCCTACCTAACTTGCTTTAGCCGATGGAATCTGCGCACACGTGAGGCAAGCAGAGGCTCAAGTGTGCTGATGCATTTGAGCTTGTCCTCTGCCATGAGAAGAGCATGACCCAGAAACAGGAGACCTATGAAACAGATCGGAACTTAACCTGCAGTCCAGAGAAGTGCCATCACAGCAGACCTTCAGGTTCATGAGCCAGAAATAAATGTCTGTTGTTGTCAGCCACTAAGATCCTTGCGGGATGTTTGCTACACTGCATTGTTGCAGCAATGGCGGACTAAGACAATCACTAGGCACTGTTCTAGGCACTGGAAACTCTACAGGGACCCAGGCATGCAAGTCTCTGCCCTCTTGACGCTTCCACTATAGAGGGATAAAGATGGACTGTAAATGTGCAAACCACAAAAAATAAGGAAGGCAATATCTGACGGGGAGAAGGGACATGAAGACAAGGAAACATGAGTGAGGTGGACAGAAATGGCAATATTCAACCATGTGGTCAGAGATGGCTTCAAAGGAAGGGCCAGTTGAGCTGACGTTGCTGAGCCCAGGAGCCAGGACCACAGAGATATTGGGCCTGAGCATCACAGGTGGGAAGAAGTGCTGGTGGAGATGTGCTTGAGAACAGTGAGAAGGCCGTGAGGCTAGGGGTGGTGGCAGTGAGGCAGCATGTGCAGCTGGAGAGAAGCAAGGGCAGCCCCCTCCAGGCCCCTCCAGAGGGCCTGTGCCAGGGGAAGTCAGGCCAAGTGCCAGCCTTGCTCATAGGCCCAGAGCAAATGTGCCCACTCCTCCACCTTGTCCCTGGCAGACATAAGCAATGGATCCTAATACTCCTTCTTGCTGAATTCGGACACAGCTCCAGCTGCTTTGAGCACGGCCCTCCAGGAAGTCATGATCAGAGCTGACATCCAGAAGGAAAGCCATTTGATCTAACATGATATTGGAACCACTGAGGGCCAAATTCGTCTGCTCTTATAGAGGAAGAGCTTCTGCTGAAGCCTGAGCCGTGCATTGTCAAGGACTCCCAGACAGAAGTCTTGATTATATGCCAAGAGAGAGTTGAAGAAGCTCTTTCAAGGGCCTTACCTTCCATCCATCCACCCATCCATCCATCCATCCATCCATCCATCCACCTACTCATCCATCCATCCATCCATCCATCCACCCATTCATTCATCTATTCATGAAATGTGTGTTGAGTGCCTGCTTTATGCCAAGCTCGCTCCTGGGCACTTGTGGGTGAGTCAGACTAAATTCCGAACCCCACAAGGCTGAGCACAGGTCCCCTTCATTGGGAGATGTGTGACTCGGCATGCCTGGCACCACTTTGACCCTGGCTGAGGACAGTTATTGCTGTTAGTTGCCATTAAGTTGATTCTGAATCATGCCAACCCCATGCACAACAGAATGAAACACTGCTTGGTCCTGCACTATCCTCATGATTGGTTGCAGATTGGACTGTTGTGATTAATAGGGTTTTCACTGGCTAATTTTTGGAAGTAGATTGCCACGCCTTTTTTCCTAGTCCGTCTTAGTCCAGAAGCTCCACTGAAACCTGTCACCAGGGTGAACCTACCAGTATTCAAAATACCAGTGACATAGCTTCCTGCATCACAGCAACAAGCAAGCCACCGCAGTATAACAGACTGACAGACGAGTGGTAGAATACAGTAGGAGAGGACATTAATTACAGTAAGTGGGACTGGGGCAGACACGGGAACATGAGCAGTCACTTCCCTGAGCATGAACTATTGATGGTAAGCCCACTTCTGGGAGTATGAAGCAAAACCTTGTAGTTCCTGGAGAAATCGCCCACTTCCCCTGGTCAGGGTCCTCCTCCCAATGCAAAGGTGTAACTCTGAAGGCAGAGTGTGGGCAAGAGGATGTTCGGGGATTTGAGGGATGTTTGTTACACAGCATTTCTGCAGCAATGGCTACCTATTATCAACTATGTGTCAGACACAGTTGAAGGCACTGGGATTCTTTAGTGAACAGACATGAGCCTGCAAGTCCTCCACTAGGTAATGAACCAAAGGCCTGTGTCCTCTGGGGAGGCAGAGTCACTGGGGCCGCAAAGAAACCAAGACAGCCCCACAGGAGCCAGAGCCAAGGGAGAGCTCCATAAACCCAGCTCTGTCACCCTCGTGTGGGGTTTGGCTGCCTGTGACATAGATGCTGAAGGCATCTATGGAGGAAGTGGGTTTGTTGCCCAGGAGTCAGGGAAGTTCCAATTATGCCCCATCAGGGAGATTTTATAACCTGATGTCCAGGGGTGGGCCAGGTCCTAGCCTCCAAGTCATTACTCCTTGTTGTCATGCCACTGTGGAAGTTATGGGTTCTAGACCCAGGGATGAAGCTTGAAGACTTTGGCCCTGTCTGAGTCTCCTAGTGCTGCTGTAACAGAAATACCACAAGTATGAGGCTTTAAGGTGGCTTTAAAGAAGAGAAACTTATTTATTTTCTCACAGTTTAGGAGGCTGGAAGTCCAAATTTAGGGCACTGGCTCTAGGGGAAGGTTCTGTCTCTCTGTTGGATCTGGAGGAAGATCTTTAAGCTTCTGTTCCTTGGTTCCTTGGTGATCTTCATGGGGCACCTGTCTTCTGCCTTTCGTGCTGTGTCTAATCTGCTTTTTTTTTTATAACTCAGAAGTGATTATGCTTAAGACACACCCTACACTGGTGTGGCCTCATTAACATAACAAAGAAAACCGTATTCCGAATAAGATTACATCCACAGGTATAGGGGTGATGACTTCAACACATACTTTTGGAGACACAATTCAATCTGTGACAACCCCTGAGCTCATGGGTGCATCTATGGCAAAGGCTACAGAGCCAAGGCTCCCCAGAGGACAAGTGCTCAAGGACCATGAAGAATAGCCCCCCTCACGAGAAAGACGTGGCATTCTGCTTCTGTGGAGATTACAGCCTTGGAAACCCTACGGGGAACTTCTACTCTGTCCTATAGGGTCGCTATGAGTTGGAGTCAACTCAAAGGCAACGGGTTTGGGATGGTGCAATGGGGAAGAAGGGAGCTGAACAGGACAAGATACAGATGATGGTGCATACAGTCACTCCTCTGTCTAGTCCATCCCACTCGCCCCAAACTACAGGACAGGCAGTGTCCTAAGTCCTGGGGATAAAAAAGTGATGCATATACAGCTCATCACCCAGTGCCTCACCTCACTTCCCTACGACATTCAAATAAATAGTAATTGAAAAGCAAAAAAAAAAAAAGAATGGCCCCTTCCCCCTCCCCACGCCATAGTGTAAGGTGGCACACAGATCTCTTGTTACACGCTCTCTGACCTGTAACTCTAGTCGCCTCCACCTGCCTCCATCCAAACCGTCTCAATGGCAATTGCACATTTCATGAAGGGACAGATTCACAGAATAAAAGAAAGGGGCAGATGACAGTGAAAACATGATTGATTGAATGCACAAGTTCACCTTTGCTCCTTCCCAAAATTCTGTTAAAATGTCAAGAGAAGATCCCCAAATGGCAGAAACAGACAAGGACAAAGAGGATGGGAGGTGAGATCGTTACGCAAAGAGAGAAATCAACACTTAAGAAACTGTTAGGTGGATGGACAGGTGATCGCTGACGTAGGAGGCCAGGAGAGCTGAAACCCACACCTGCAGTGGGGCAGAAGCCAAACAGAAGTGTCTCAGTTTCCTAGGGCTTCCCTATCAAAATATCACAAGTGGGTGGCTTTAAAGAACAAACATTTATTGTCTCATAGTTCCAGAGGCTAAAAGTTTGAATTCGGGGCTTCAGCTCTAGGGGAAGGTTCTTCTTTGTCTCTTTCAGCTTCTATTAGCTGCTAGCAATCTTTAGTCTTCCTGGGCTGGTAGATGAATCTGACTCCATCATCATATAATGTCTTCTTCTGTGTTTATCTCTCTGTGCTCTCTCCTTTATAAGACACCATTGAGAAGAGATTCGGTTTAGGACCCATCCTACCCCAGTGTGACCTCATTACCATAAAAGAGAAAAACTATTTCCAAACAAGGTCACATTCACTGGTACAGGGGTTAGGACATATCTTTCTGAGGGACACAATTCAATCCATAACAGGAATAAGCTGATGTTGATGTTGGCCACAGCAGCTCAAATGGTTCAGTCCCTCAGAGGGGTTGGGGACAGCAGGGGTGGCTGAGCAGGGAGGCCCAGACCCTCTCCTTCCCTCCCTCCACACCCACACTCACACGCAGACATTTTCCCATCACCCACCCCAACAGAGGTGGGTGAGGTTGACCAGAAGGACCGAGAAACCAGCTGTGACTGTAGGAGGGAAGAGCTCCCACACTGAGAACAGAAGGTGAATAGCCACATAGCCTAGAGTGATACCCCAACCCCATGCCCTGCTGGGGTCCTGGCTTTAAATCCTGGTGGGCAACAGGAAGATTCCTTTCTAGAAAAGCTAGTCTGGGAGAAAACACCTGGAGACGTTGGCAACTGAGGGTCCCCTAATGAAATGACAACTGTAAAACCCTCCACTTGATAAGCCTCACCTGATTAGGTTTTTAGTGACTGTTCTTAAATATGAACCAAAGTCAAAGGTCACCAGACATTTGAGGGGGCCCCAGTATGATAGACAGGGGCCAAAGGAACAGTAAATAGGAACATGGAAGAAACAACAAGGGCGCGGAAGAAAATTTGATCCCAACCCTGCAACTATAATATTCTCAGAGACAAGAAGGTTCATGAAATAATAACAGCATGCCACAAAAAGGAGCAATCAGAGAATGAGAAAGATTTTTGGAAATTACAACTGTGATAGCATAAATAAAAGATTCAACAAAAAAGGGACAGATAAAGTTAAGAAACTATCTCAAAAAGTACAGCCAAAAATCGGAGATGGAAAACGAGAGTGAAAAACCAAAATAAAATTAGAGACTCAATCCAGGAAATCCAACGCTCGATAATAGGAATTCTAGAAAGAGGGAAAGAGGAAATTGAGGGGAAGAAGTTACCAAAGACATTCTACAAGAAATTCCAGAACGGGAGGCTATGCATTTTCAGATTGACAGGGCCTACTTAGTGCCCATGTAACGAGTGAAAAAACACCCCAACCAAGGCACGTCGTTCCGAGATTTCAGAGCAGGTCAAAGAGAGGGCACCCTCAAAGATCATTAGAGAGGCACCAGACTTCTCAGCAGCAATGCTGGAAGCTGGAAGAAAATGGAAGAATTTTTCAAAATACCGATGGGAAAAAGATTCCTAACTTAGAATTCTATGCTCAGCCAAATTATCTGTTAAATGGGGAAGAGAGTAAAGACACTTTAAGATATGAGAGATTTCAAAGATTTCTGCTGTTCCCATTTTCAATAACCTGCTGAGGATTTTATTGATGTTTCTATATACCCAGCACTGTTGTAAGCATTTTACACAGATTAACTCACTTAGATCTCCAATAACCCTGTGAGGTGACCACTATTGTTATCTCCATTTTATAGATAAGGCAACTGAGGCACAGAGAGATCATGTGACTTGCCCATGTGGAATACAGGGGATTTGGACTCAGATGGTCTAGTTCCAGAAGCTGGGTTTTAACCATAGGCAATATGGGCAGCATACGCATGCATGGGAAGGGCTCGGTCCTTCCAAGACTTCCCTGGCTTCAGACACCAGCTGTAAATTTGGGGGTTCCCAGGACCACCTTCACTTTGACCTGCAGGTTACAAATTCAGGGGTTCCCACTCCCCGCTTCAGTTCAATACTTGACTAGAATGACTTCCGGAATTCAGGAAAGAAGAATATTCGTGATTAAAGTTCTGTTATAGTAATTAAAGACGCAAATCAGAATTAGCAAAAGAAGAAGACACACAGGACATGACTCAGGAGGGTTGCCAGTGTGGAGCTTCCATGTTCTCTCCCCTTGGAATCAGGACTCAGCACACCCTCTGTGCATCAACCTCTTTAACCAAACAGGAAGCTCATTGAGCTTTGGTGATCAGAGTTTTCGCTGGGGTTTCATTACGAAGGCAGGATTGGTTGAATCATCAGCTCTGTGATTGAACTCAATCTCCAGCCCCCTCCTGTTCCTAGAGGTCAAGCCTTTCTGGGTCTTTCTGGCCTGGCCAGCCATCTTCCTGAGCCACCTCATTTGCATAAACTATCCGATGTGGTTGGGGCCCTCCATTAATAACAAAGGTCCCTGGGTGGTGCAAATGGTTTGGGCTTGACTACTAACCTAAAGGTTGGCCGTTCAAATGCACCCAGTGGTGCCACAGAAGAAAGGCCTGGTGATCTGCTTCTGTAAAGATTTCAGCCAAGAAAACGCTATGGAGCACAGTTCTACGTGTAACACGTGGTTGCCATGGGGTTTGGTTTTCGGTTTGTCAGATGTAGTCGGGGTCCTCCATTAATAACAAAGACACTGAAGTCATTCAGGGAATTCCAAGGGTTTAGAGGTTACCTCTTAGGAACCGGGGACAAAAGCCAAATTCTTTGAGTAAAGTAATTCCTCGTCCCACAGGGATGGTCAAGTTGAGTTCCTCCGCTGCCAGAGTCCTGAATGGAGCACAGTGGTGGTGGCAGCCAAATCGAGGTGGGGGTGGTGGTGGCAGGAGCCCGGCCACTGCCACTTGGGTCTGCTCCTTCCTCTCCTTACAGATGTGTGCTGGGAGCGACAGAGTTCCACGGCTCCTGGGATCTGAAGGGCAGAGTTCAAACATAGCCCTTCACCAAGGAGGACAGATAGAATAGAGGACATCTGTTAAATTTGAATTTCGATACACACATCTTCTTAGGATCTGTTGCCCCAACGCTGTATTTTAAGTCTGGCATCCTGCCACAGCCAGTATGAGAGGTGTGTGACCTGGGTGGGGTGAAAGACAGGCCCTGGGCCCTGTGGCTGTGGTGTGCTCCACCCTGGCTAAGGGTCAGCAGCCCTCACCAGCCACCTCTGCGGTCCCCCGTGGTCGAGGCTCCAAGGCAGCATTCAGATGATGCCTCTGAAAACCAGTATTGAGGAAGCACTGGGCAGCTTCCTGCCACAGTCCATGATATGAGCCCCTTGGCACAGGGAGTGCCGAATTTCTGTGCCCAGGTGTGCTTGGACAGAGGTGGCCAGGGTCAAGAGGCTGGCTGGTCCAGCTCAGCTGCCCAGTGTTGGAAGATGTGACATGATGGATGGTAGATGCTAGTATTTTTTGGAAGAAGATTGCCAGGGCTTTCTTTGGAGGCACCTCTGGGTGGATTTGAACCTCCAACATTTCAGTTAGCAGTCGAGTGCACGAGCCATCTGCTTCATCCAGAGTCTTGTCAACAACAAACCTAGAGCTTTTGCATTAGTGCCTTTCGTCCTTGTTCTCCTATTTATTTGCAGAGGCTGACTGAAGAGGAAGAGCTAGCGTAAGGTAGAACCACTTTCTAAACTGACCTCCAAACGTTCACTGTTGCTTGTTGTTGTGTGGTTTATGGGGAAGTAAAGGCCCGCTGCTGCCCCCAGAATGGGTCCTCTCTGGTGTACCAGGCTTCTCAGGACAGCAAGAGCCAACTTCAGGCCCAGGGCCTGACCTCAGCTCGGGTCCAGCTGGAGGCTGAGTCCCGGCAACTCTGAGTACTCAGGCAGTGCCACCCCCACCCCGTCACTCCCAGAATGGAAGAGAAGGGCAATGCACTAATTATACTGTTGCTGCCACCAGCCCGTCTTGTCCCTGCATTTGGGTCTGCTTTTGGGCTTTGTTTGGCTCTGAGCATTAAATGTTCAGCCTTCAGAAAACTAAGTCACCTTTCTGAAAGGTAGGAGCTGGAGTCCCAGCCTCCAGGTAGACAAGGTGAGCAGTGGAAGCAGGTGCAGGAACAGACCCAGTCCCAGGTGAATGCCCCTACCATACACACACACATTGAGGACTGTCCACACCATCCAGGTGTCCACACCATCCAGGTGTCCACACCATCCAGGTGTCCACCCTGCTGACCTCATCCCTGCCCAGTTGCTACCCTCCAGAGACACTTCTCCTATTTCCAGGATGCTCTCCTCCCCCCGTTTACTCTTGGTGGTCTCCCCAGCTCCTCCCCACCTCTCTCGCTGGCCCAGCCTGGGTCTCCTTCATGTCCTCCTGGGTCTGGACCAGAGGACAGGGAGCCGGGAGCCTGGGCTGCTGGCCAGTCCTTGATTCTTGGCTGAGACCCACTGATCTCCCTGCCTGGTGAGGGGAGCGAGTAAAGAAGGTGGGTACTCCCCAAATCCCAAGACCTGTATCTCCAATCACAGCCCAGCTCCTTTTGATCTGAACAGTAATTGTCCATGTTCAGTGGGGAAAAATGAAGAAACAACCTTAAGAAGCAAAACAAAACCCCCAGCCCCTATGCCCCAGGATTCCCTTATTTTCTAATTCCTAAAGGCCAGCTATATTCATAGTCTCTGAATCTTTGAGTAGCTTATAATGCGCCTTTGTGTTTTATTTATTATGTTTATCAAGTGCAGTTAGCTTCACATTCCACCTCTCAGGAAGCTCCTTTTGATGTCTGTTGATGTTTTAATTGGCTTGGAATGGCTATTAATATACTGTGCCTCTCCTCGGCGAGGCAAGCCACAGGCTGCTTCTTCAGTTGTCATTAGTTGCCATCCAGTTGGCCTCTGACTCATGGCAACCCCACGCACGAAACATGGCCTGGTCCTACGCCACTCCCACAATTGGTTGTGATTGGATTATTGTGATCCATAGGGTTTTAATTGGCTAATTTGGGGAAGTAGATGGCCAGGCCTTTCTAGTCTGTCTTAGTCTGGAAGCTCCACTGAAACCTGTTCAGCATCATAGCAACATGCATGTCTCTATGTGGGTGGTAGATGCACCCAAGGTGCATTGACCAGGATTTGAACCCTGGTCTCCCACGTGGAAGGTGAGAATTTTACCATTGAACTACCACTGCTTCCAGTTTCTTTATAAGAGATGCATTCAAACATGCATCTCTCATTCACTCTGCAATGATTTGGGAGGCATTGCTGGGCTGCAGGCACCGTGTGAAATGCTGAGGCTGTATCAGCGAATGAGATAGATGCAAGACTGGTTCACCTGGCACTTACAGATTGCCTAGGGGAGGCCAGCAGCAAGCAAAGACTCCAGCAGATACCTCTGTGATTGTGTAAGTGTTCTGATGGATCCCACATATGTGGTCCCTGCAGCCTGGGAGTCCCTCCCCCGGGGGTAGCGGGCGCTTCTTTCACCTGCTCAGATCACTCCACCTAAGAGCATTGTCCTGGATCACTGCCTCCTTGGTTTGGAAAATACTGTATCAATCCTGAAGTAGGGCAAACAGTTAACATACTTGGCTGCTGTCTTAGGCTGGGTTCTCTAGAGAAGCAAAACCAATGAAGCACGTATGTGTATATGGAGCCCTGGTGGCGCAGTGGTTAAGAGCTTGGCTGCTAACCAAAAGGTCAGCAGTTTGAATCTACCAGCCACTCTTTGGAAACCGTATGGGGCAGTTCTCCTCTGTTCTTTAGGGTCGCTATTAGTTGGAATCTACTGGACGGCAGCGGGTTTGGCTTTATATATAAAGGTTGGCAAATCCCAAGTCTGTGAGTCAGGCTGGAGGCTTCTCCTGACTCACAAAGCTGCAGGGGCTGACGAACCCAAGATTGACAGGTCAAATGGCAGGCTGCTGGTTCACAGGCTGTAGAGGCAATATGGCAGGCCACTGGCTCAGGTCCCAAGAACTGGAGGTCAGATGATGATGAGCCGGATGCAGCATCCAGAGCAAGCAAGCGAGCTTTGCCAGAATATCTGTCTATATGTTGGATAGAGGCCACATTCCTGAGGAAACTCCCTTTACAACTAATTGATGGATCACATCAGATCACATCATGGAGGTTGACTACATCATTACATAACTGCCAAATTACATCGTTACATAACTGACAAACCATTGAGAATCATGGCCCAGCCAAACTGACACACAACCTTAACCATCACAGTCCACCTCTTGGCAACTTGGCCCCTGTACACATCTCCTTAAACCGTATACAATCTCTAAATAAAGATAATTATGAAGCCATATGTGCATCTAACATGATACAACTAACACACGTACAACTAAAATGCACTAGCTCTACCCACATCTTATAAGAGATGGGATAAGGGAACAAAACAAAAATAATTGCTATATGTATGTATATATAGTTGTTGTGTGCCGTCAAGTCAATTCCGACTCATAGAGACCCTATAGAGCAGAGTAGAACTGCCCCCATAGGGTTTCCAAGGAGCAGCTGGTAGAGCCCTGGTAGCACAGTGGTTAAGAGCTCAGCCGCTAACCAAAAGGTCAGCAGTTTGAATCCACCAGCTGCTCCTTCAAAACCCCATGGGGTAGTTCTACTCTATCCTATAGGGTTGTTATGAGTTGGAATTGACTCTACGGCAAAGGATATACATATATATATATAATTCATAATCCAAATCTGCTGCCATTGAGTTGATTCTGACTCATAGTGAGTAGAACTGCCCCATAGGGTTTCCAAGGAGTGACTGTTGGGTTCAAACTGCTGCCATTTTGGTTAGCAGGTGGACACTTAATCACTGGGCCTATGTCTGTATTACATCTGTATCTATCTATCTAACTAATCTATATGCACACATACACATATAATAAAACAGGAAAGAAATACTGATAACAATTATGGTCCTCTTTTCTGCAACTGGTCACATGGTCATAACTGGTATTTAGAACTACCTTCTTCCACCACTCATTCTGTATTCCCTTTACCCTCAGCAAGCACCTCAGCTGATCGTGGTTATTTGCCTGGTGGAGTGACCCAAATCTTCACTCCTGACGGATCTGGGCCATTAGTAGTCATGTTAGAATTAGGTTGTTATAGTTTTCTATTGACTTTAATCATAAGGCATGGTAGTACTAAAGGATGCCCTAAAGGATTTCCAGCATTCCAGACATACTCTTCCTTACCTCCATTATGCAACATCAATCCAATTTCCCCTTGGTAGTCAGGGTCAGTCACACCAGCCAATATGGTCTCCTTCTTTGTCTGTTGATCCAAAGGCATGAGGAGTCCAAAGTGGCCAGGTGGTCCATTCTTAACTTCCAGTTCAATGGAATCCGTGTTGTGTCTCCAAGTAGGAGAATTCCTCCCTTTGGAACTAAGACCTCTAGGCCCATAGAGCATAGGGTCTAGAGGATAAGGGACAAAAGTAAAGATTTTGTGAGTGGGTCACCAGGGTTAATAGTGAGTGGTGATACTCTTGTTTCTGCCCCTTGCTTCCTCAAACCGTGAATCTTGGCTACGGGAGAAATAGCACCGTATATTAAACACTGGTTTAGAGCATATACAGCCTCCTGGAGAACATTGCCCTAACCCTGCAAGGTATTGCCACATAGCTGGCACCATAATTGTGTCTTTAGAAGGCCATTCCATTGTTCTATCAAGTCAGCTGCTTCAGGATGATGGGCAACATGGTAAGACCAGTGAATTCCCTGAGCATGGGCCCATTGCCACACTTCATTTACTGTGAAGTGAGTCCTTTGATTCAAGGCAATGCTGTATGGAATACCATGATGATGGATAAGGCATTCTATGGGTTCACAGATGATAGTTTCGGCAGAGGCATTGCACGCAGGGAAGGCAAATCCATATCCAGAGTTAACATCTATCCCAGTAAGAATGAAACCCTGCCTGACCCATGAAGGAAGCTGTCCAATGTAATCAACCTGCCACCAGATTGCTGGGTGATCACCTTGAGGAATGGTGCCAAATCAGGGACTCAGTGTTGGTCTCTGCTGCTGGCACATTGGGCTCCCAGCAGTGGCTGTATCCAAGATGGTGTTGGTGAGTGGAAGTACATGTTGCTCAGCCCATGCATAACCTCCATCCTTGCCACCATGGCCACTTTGTTCAAGAGCCCACTGGGCAATGATGGGAGTGGCTGGGGAAAGAGGATGACTGGTTTCTACAGAACACGTCATCCTATCCACTTGATTGTTATAATCCTTTTCTGCCAAGGTCACCCTTTGGTGAGCATTCACATGACACACAAATATCTTCACTTCTTTGGCCCGTTCGGAGAGGCCTATGAACATACCTCTTCCCCCTACCTCCTTGTCACTAATTTTCCAGTCATGTTCCTTCCAAGTCCCTGACCATCCAGCCAAACCAGTGGCCACAGTCCATGAATCAGTATACAGTCACACAATGGCCATTTATCCTTCCAAGCAAAGCGAATAACCAGTGAAGTTCTGCCCACTGGGAGAATTTTCCTTCACCACTGTCTTTCAGGAAGGTCCCAGAAAGGAGCTGCAGCACTGCGATAAAACCACACACACATACACAAAACTCTGTTTACCATTGTTTAAGGCAGTATTTATGAAACCTACTTAATCTTAGAACTTTTTAAAAAATATCACATTTATTAGTGTCCCACAGAATAAACTTTTGTATAACTGTGCATGCTGCTCCCTTTCTTGGAGTAACAGAAGCTCCTAGGTCCCACAGGCGAAGAACAGCCACAGTGGGTGTCTGTGAGGAAAAACCCACTGCCCTGAGCCCAGAGGGAGGGACACAGCATTGGGTCCTCACTGCGTCTGCCCCAAGCAGGGGCTGATGAGACCTGACCCATCGTCACCACAGATGGCCCTCCTCTGTGTGGTAGTTTTCCCCTCACTCCTCTGCCAACACTGAGGAATAGCCTAATGAATCATGCATGATTCATTAATCTTAATTAAAATGCAAATGCATTGCCAACCTTCTCCAATAATTAAAGCCCATTGTGGGAATATGCTTAAGCTTCTAGGATGACAATTTTTTTTTTGCTGAAGCAAAACAGATGACTCTTTTAGCTTTGCCTCAATTCATTCTATTGGTAGAATT
This sequence comes from Trichechus manatus latirostris, assembly GCF_000243295.1. Classification (NCBI taxonomy): domain Eukaryota; kingdom Metazoa; phylum Chordata; class Mammalia; order Sirenia; family Trichechidae; genus Trichechus; species Trichechus manatus. Next base: position 5,957,128 of record NW_004444064.1, read on the forward strand.
GCAGTATGGACAGGCAAATTAAATCCTTAATGAAGAGGCATGCATGCTGTCTCTCGTTGATACAGAAACTCTCTCTTACACACACACAAACACCTCACATACACAAACCACACACATAGACATGCACACACTCTCCTTTCTCAATCTCTTCTTCTCTTTCTCTCAGATGCAGACACACACAGACACACCTCAGGCACACATGTTGAGTTATAAGCTGAGCTGTATTTTTCTCAGCAGTACAAGGTGCTCTAGTTCCCGATTTGGCAAAAGAGGAAAAACTAATTATGTCTTAACTTCCTGAAAGAAAACGCATATTTCCTTCCAGCTACTCTTCAAAAACCTTCAAGTGGGTCAGAGGGACTGTGGGGTTCTTGCAAATGCCTTGCTGGAAAAACATCCCTGAATATTTAAGCCAGGCTCTGTGCACTGGAGGAAGTTTTGAGTGGGCAGATGGGCCAGGAACGATCTCGAGCCACGAGCCAAGGTCCCCTTGCCCTGGCCACTGACTTACCTGTGGGATCCAGCACATGAAGGAGCCTCTCTGAAACGTTGTTGTTTTGCCATTGGAGGGGTGGGGGGTGATGATATAACTACCTCTGACTGTTTCTCAGGGCTGTTGTGAGGGTCTGATGAGCAAATCACCAAGAACGTATGGGAGCTCCAAGGGATGAAGAGAGTCGTTCAAGGGGGCCGCCATGTTGGAAAGTTGGTCCAGCCAAACCCAGACTAGGGAGGAGAGGTGAAAGACATCAGGAGCAGCAAGGGTGTGGGGCAGCTGCCCTATCAGAGCCCTAGAGGAGAAGCAGGTTCCGCCCAGAGGCAGGGCTGCTGTGGTCTAGATACTGTTCCAGAATGAACTGCTTCCAGGGCCATGGCTGTAGTGGAGAAAGGGTGGAGGCGCTACACACTGCCACCCCAGAGACCCCAGAACCACTGCCCACACAGGCCTCTCAGCTCCCCTGGGTCATGGCCTTCTGTCCTGGGTACACTTCTGGGTGTGTACATCTTTGCCCCAGTTTGGCCTGGGTGGCCCCACAAAGCCCTGCTTCTGCCCCAGGCACAGGGACCCTTATGAGGTGACCACGGATGAGGAGTTCCAGGCCTCCTCACACAGCTGAGTTTACTCAAGCCTGGCTACCTCCTGAGCTCAGGGGCACCCTGAAACGTGTGACGGTGATGGTGTGAGGCCGTAGTTTCTTCACGTCCAGGGCTTCATGCACCTGTCATTAAGGCGCAACCTTGGGATGTGCCTGATGGCCAGTATTTGCCCTCTCACAGCAGCTCATTTTCCTGAGCAACTGAGAGCTGAAATTCAACTTTGCCTACCAAGACAACTTGGCATCACAACAATTGTGGAGCTGGTGTGAAACCTGAATATAACCCCCTTCCCCAGTGTCCCATGAGGCCCAGTCCATGCAGGGAGTTTCCATTAACAATGTTCATCCCAGCTAATAAGGAGCATTTTTCAAGAATCCTAGTCTGTCCTTGTGCGTCTTGGACCATTATAGGCGCCATTTTGTGACTCATGGCAAGACTTCCTGGGAACACCTCCTCCACCCCTCGGTTCTGCAGCCCCACAACCTGCCTGCCTCCCCCGCTCGCCACCACCACCACCTGGAACCACCTATTCTGCAGCCCCAGTTCATTCTCCTCTCAGCCTCGCTCCTTGTCTAGCTGTTTGTGATGCTTCTGATTATGATCCTCCTCTTCCTTCTGGTCTCTCAATTCCCCTCTGTCTCCTGATTGTGCTTCAGAATGATCCAATTCTGGGCTCCTGAGGACCCGGGGGGTGGTTAGACAGAGAGACCTCTACCCAGTAACTCCTCTTGTCCCTCCCAAGCTCGTGTGGTCAGGAGCTAGGTTTGCCTGGCCCCATCAAGGAACATCCTGCTTTATAAATGACATAAGGGAAAGCAGTCACCATCGTCCACAGGATAAGCTGGCCTTGTGACTGAGATGTCCTGCCATGGAATATTCTCCATGGTTTGACATAGAGTTACTGTGTCTGGAATCATTTTTTTCATTGACTTGATCAAAAGGGATCAAAGACTAGCTATGTTCCTCAGGCTCTAATTCAAGAACACAAACACACATGAACACAGACACATGTACACAGACACATGTACGCACACAGATACACATGCACACACACATACACAGAAATGCACACACACAGACACACAAGCACACGTGTACATTCACACAGACACATGCACAAAGACAGGGACGCATGCGCACACAGAGATAGACGCACACACATGTATAAATGCACAGGCACACACATGTACACACACACAGACCCACACAAACTCACTGCTTTGTTTTAACTGTTAATTTTGAGATAATTATAGATTCACTGGAATTTGCAAACGTATGTCCAGCGAGGTCCCATGTACCCTTCACCCGTTTTCCCCCATGGAAGCATCTTGCATTTCTATAGTTCAAGATCAAGACTGTACTCTTTATGAAATGCTCTGGTTACTCTCAAAGTTATATTTGAAGTGTTAACATGGAATGTTCCTGTAGTGTGCACTCCTGTGTGTTTCTGTGAAACGTGGTGCTCTCGAAGCTGCAATGATGTGGCCCGTTCTGGTCACTGCCTGTAATCAGGCTGCTGTGGAAACCTCCCATCAGGCCCCTTTTTCATTATGTTCAAAGGCAGCCATGGACTTCCGGCCCCTCTCCTCTGCACTCTGAAACAGCTCTGTCTATTCAGAGTTCCCGGCGGGACCCATCTCCTGGTGAAGGGCTTCTGTTGTCTAGGCTGAGTTTAGAGCCTCTATTTCTGGGCTCGAGGGCATTGCTGGTTCAGTGGTAGAATTCTCGCCCTCCATGTGGGAGACCCGGGCTCGATTCCCAGCTAATGCACTTCATGCACAGCTACCACCCGTCTGTCAGTGGAAGCTTGCATGTTACTATGAGGCTGAACAGGTTTCAGGGGAGCTTCCAGACTAAGCAGACTAGGAGGAAAGGCCTGCTGATCTACTTCTGAAAATCAGCCAATGAAAACCCTATGGATCACACTGGTCAGGTCTGTAATTGACTATGGGGATGGTGCAGGACTGGGTAGTATTTCATTCTGTTGTGCACGGGGTCACTCCGAGTCAGGGGCTGGCTCGATGGCAGCTAGTAACAACAATTTCCGGACACACAGAAATGCTCCAGTGCTGATGCCAGCAGGCAGGAATGGGGCCCTGTCCACAGCACTGGAGCTTACCACCGTGGAACACTTTCCCTTCAGCGTTGACTGAGGATTCTGGGCCAGCCTTCTCTAGCTATTGCTGGCATTCCTCACGAGGCTCCAGGGAGCCCTCACTTGACAGGAAATCTGCCATGAAGGGCCAACTGATGCCTGAGGGTGGGGGGTGCGGGGCGCGAGGGGCCAGGTTCCCAACTGGGTGGTCCTGGGAGGAGCCACGCTTGCCTGAGATCTGACCCCTGGAGCCCAGGAGGCAGTGGTCATGAGGTGAGGAGGCAGCCCTGACCCCTCGCCTGTCCTCCTGCTAACCCAGCTGGAGTCCCAGCTCCCCATGGACGCCTTCTCCCTGTGCGCTCACCGCCAGGCTCACTGCTGGCCCAGCTACTCTGCCTCACAAGAGTGACCCAGCCCCTTGGAGGGTGGACACAGATCCCTCGTACCTCAGCACCTGCGTGGAGCCTGTTCCCCATGAGTTCCATGCAAGGTCTTTGCAGGAAAGACTGAGTGAGGGTGTACGTGAGCTTTCTTGCCCCCTCCTCTGTGCCCTCGTCCCCACAACCCTTGGCAGAGTTATTTGGCACTTAGGTTCTAGATGGGCTGAGGAGTCTGCCCCTGCTGGTACCAGACCCTAGATGTCTGAATCCCCAGGAGTTGGGGACCCTGAGCCACTCCCTGGCTCCGCCCAGGGCTCTGTGCAGTTCCCTACAACATTTCCTGCATCGGGGCCCCGTCCCTGCATCTGTAAAGCTCAGAGGGCTATGGGGTGACTGGCCAGGTCTCCAGGTCTGAGGGAGATTCTAAGATTCTGTAGTGGGGTGAATTGTGTCCCCCCAAAAGACGTGTTCAAGTCCCAACCCTTCCTGTCTGTTGAGACTTTGCTTGGAAATAGGGTCTTTGTAGCTGTAATTGGTTAAGATGAGGTCCTGCTGGACTAGTGTGGCCCTAATCCAGTCTGAGCGTGTCCTCAGAGGAGGAGAAGAGACACACGGAAGATGATCGTGTGAAAATGGAGGCAGGGATTGGAGTGAGGCATCAACAAGCCAAGGAATGCCAGGAGCACCAGAAGCCGCAGGAGGCAACAAAGACCCTCCCCTGGAGCCTTCGGAAAGAGCCTGGCTCAGTTGACACCTTGATTTGGACTTCTGGCCTCCAGAACTGTGACAGAATGCATTTCTGTTGTTGGACGCCACCCAGCGTGTAGTCTTTGTTACAGCAGCCCCCAGAATCTCATACACACTCACTAAATGTTGGTACACGCAGGGTCTTGCAGCAGCAGCGGGTGGCTCACCTCCCCTCTGCTCTGACAGTGCTGCCAGCCCTATCCACACGTTGCTGGTGCCCAGAGAGGGTCTACTGAGTTTAGGTGGTCCAGGTGCACATGTGGACATGGGGCCTCGGACCAATGGGAAGAGAGTGACACTGTGGACATTGCAGCACGTCGAGGGACACTTCCTGCTTACAGATGAGAAAGCTGGGTCACAGCAGAGCCCAGCAGGGCAGCTGGGGCTGGGCCCTGCCTGGTGTGCACCCTGCACCCTGCACAGACCCGCCGTGGAGCCGTCTGGCAGGACCATGGGCTTCCTGATACCACTTGGCCATCAATAGCACAGGGTTCTCGAGCACACATCACCCAGCTTCTAGAGGGGTGTTTGAAGATTTAAACATTAGAGCAAATATGCGGTATTTTATTAATGAAGATAAATTTGAGTTTTGAGGGAAAGACGTATTTCCAAGGACTCTAAGCGTGTGCTTTTTTTTTTTTTTATTGTACTTTAGATGTAGGTTTACAAAATAAATAGTTTCTCATTAAACAGTTAGTACACATATTGTTTTATGACATTGGTTAACAACCCCACGACATGTCAACACTCTCCCTTCTCCACGTTGGGTTCCCTATTACCAGCTTTCCTGTCCCCTCCTGCCTTCTAGTTCTTGCCCCTGGGCTGGTGTGCCCCATTAGTCTCATTTTGTTTTATGGGCCTACCTAATCTTTGTCTGAAGGGTGAACCTCGGGAGTGACTTCATTACTGAGCTAAAAGGGTATCCAGGGGCCATACTCTCGGGATTTCTCCTGTCTCATCAGGCCAGTAAGTCTGGTCTTTTTTTGTGAGTTAGAATTTAGTTCTACACTTTTTCCAGCTCTGTCTGGGACCCTCTGCTGTGATCCCTATCAGAGCAGTCAGTGGTGGTAGCCGGGCACCATCTAGTTGTACTGGACTCAGTCTGGTAGAGGTCAGGTGCGTGCTTTTTAATGAAGTGTTGGTCTGAGTGTAAATGAGAGAAGCTGAGAACGGAAAACTCTGGGGTCTGCTAGCAGCATCCTAGGATAGCAGGCGGAGGTCTGTAAGGGAGTCTCCCCGGGGGACCTGGTTGCGCCACCTGGCTTTGAGACTCCGAGGCCAGTGTCTGGCTTCTGTTGGTGGCCCACCATCCCTCACACAGCATTTCATGGTAAATGCAGCAAATCCTTACTGAGCGAGGCTGGAGGAGGGGCAGTGCGCTGTTCTAAGGCCCTGGCTGAACTGCATCTGGCCCTGGTGGCCCTGAGTAGCAGTGCGGCTGTGGGCAAAGAATCCCACCCAGGAAGGTCCAGAACAGCCTTGGCCTTGGGCCTGCCACCCTGCAGCGGTGGCCACCTGTTCTGTTGCCAAGGAGACAGAGAGTGTGGCAGCCCCTCCCCCAGGACAGTTAGACCAGTGGCCACTCTCCCTTCCTTCACCCACCTTCCTCCTGTCCTCCTGGCCCACTCTCTGGGCTCCCCCTTGTCCTTCCTCCTCCTCCCCAACACTTGGCATTGACATTTGGCCTCTGTCTGGGTGCCAGGCCTGGAAAGTTCTGCATCCCCGTGAATTAGTCCTGGCACAGAGAGGAGGCCTGAGCCCAGCCCTGGGGACTCTACCAGGTCCCCGAGGCCCCACTGAGGTCATCTCAGGGATGCTGACACCACCTCGTGTCCAGCTTGGAGCCCAGCAGCCTGCAGCTCCAGAGCAGTTTACTTGTGGGATGAAGGGGTTAGGTGGGGAGCCAGTCTGGTCACTGTTCCCCACCCCGAGAGGCCAATTAGAGGGCACATGTTTGTCTCCGACCGGGATCTCTGGCCGGTAACTGGGGCAGCATCTGGCCCTGCTTGGCGGAGCTCCAGGTGGCCAATAGCCACAGGGATGAGGAACAGCCTGGCGGGTCACGGCATGGGCCTAAGGTGCTTCCTGCTGTTGAGGGTGACTTCATGCATGCTTAGTGAGATTTGTCAGTCCCGAGCATCTCAGGAGCAGGGCCTGATCAGGAGCATGGGGCTCCCCACTCTGTCACCCCTGCCCTGTGGTTTTGACCAGGGCGAGCCTTTCTAAGCCACGTCTCCCTCACCTGTGGAGGGGACAGTCCTGTGCTCATCAGCACACTCTCAGTTGCAAGAGACAAAGGTCCCATCTAACTGGCTGGCACCAACAAAGGGAACCTGTTGACTCACATGAATAGAAAGTCCAAGGCAGGTGGTGGCAGACGGCGGCTCACGGGCCAAAGGCAACCTCCCCCTGTTCGGGTGGCCTTGCACTAACTGCACCTTTTACAATTTTAAGAGGTTGTGAAATAAACACAACACCAAACAGCAAAAAACAAACCCGTTGCAGTCAAGATGATTCTGACTCCCAGTGACCCCCATGTGTTACGGAGTCGAACTGTTCCATAGGATTTTCTTGACTGTAATCTTTGGAAGCAGATTGCCAGGCCTTCTTCTGCAGCACCACTGGGTGGGTTGGAATCACCAACTTTTTAGGTTAGTAGTTGCACACAAACCACTCGCAGTACCAAGGCACCTTAAAAAGAAGAAGAAGAATATGTGACAGACCATATCTGGCCTCCAAAATCCTAAAACATTCCCTGTCTGGCTCTTTACATAAAGGAGTAGCAGCCCCAGGACACCCTTCTAACTCAGAACTGAAGCCACTCCCGAAGTTCACCCTTCAGCCAAAGATTACCCAGGTCTATAAAACAAACAATAACACACGTGAGGAACGTGCTTCTTCCTTCAATCCTGTATATGAGGCCAAAAGGGGAACACTTGCCCCAGAGCAAAGACAAGCAGGCAGGAAGGGACAGGAAAAATGGATGGATGGAAACGGGGAATTGGGGTGTGGAAAGAGAGAGTGTTGACACATTGCGGCGATTGCAACCAATGTCACCCAACATTTGTGTATAAATTGTTGAATGAGAAACTAATTTGCTCTGTAAAATTTCACCTAAAGCACAATGATAAAATAATGAAGAAAATCAAAAGGAGAAAAAGGGGGAGTGGCAGGATTGGGGTGTTAAACACTGTCCCTCCCCACGTTGAAGCTCCCTTTCCTCAGAGTTGCCTTCCTTCTTGGGCGAGTTTCTCCACATGGTGACAAGATGGCACCAGGAGCTTCAGGCTGATTCATTCCAGGAAAAGGGACTTTCCTTTCTCCCACTGTTGCTGTTGTTAGGTGCCATTGAGTTGGCTCTGATTCGTGTTGACCTTGTGTCTAACAAAATAAAACATTGCTCCATCCTCAGCCATCTTCATGATCGTTGGTATGTTTGAGTTCATGGTTGCAGCTTTTGTGTCCGTCCATCTCGCTGAGGGTTTTCCTCGTTTTTGCTGACCCTGTAATTTACCAACCATGATGTCCTTTTCTAGCGAATAATGTGTCCATAGTAAGCAAGACAAAGTCTCATCATTCTTGCTTAGAAGGAGCATTCTGGTAGCATTTCTTCTAAGACTGATTTATTCAGAGTCCCAGTTTGGATAATACATTATAGGTTCACACTATTATGCTCCATCTTGAAGGAAGGTGCCTCCCTTCAAGAGACCTAACATGCAAAAACCAGTCTAACTGATTGTTATCAGGTGAACTGCATCCCCCAGGAAGATATGTTGAAGTCCTATCCCTGTGTGGTGCAGTGAATTACATAATATGGCCCTTTTAGCCGTGGTCTTTGTGACTCCCACACAATGATTGGATGGGACTATGCAAATAAGGTGCTTGTGGCCCAACAAGGGGATTGGACAGCTTGCTAATAATGTAAATAAGGTGCATGGAATCCCGTGGCAGGAGACCATGCAAATAAGGTATATGGAAGCTTAATGAGGATGTTGGTCAGTTTTACCGTCCCACTAGGCTTAAAAAGAGCCATCCTAGAGGCAGAAGGGGGAATGACTACCACTAAGAAGAAGAGATGGGAGCGGAGTGTGTCCTTTGGACCCAGGGTCTCTGCACTGGCACCCTCCTAGACCTAGGAGATGGAGAGAGAGTTGTAACACTGGAGACAGCCAGACAGTGAGATGCAGCGGGGGAGAAATGGTGGCAGCAGAGGCAGCAGAACCAGCAGACTCACAGGTGATGACATGATGAGCTTCCCAGCCCACGGAGCAAGAAAGTTGAGGGCCTTTAGGCAAGAGGCTTGCTGGCAGAGGCACTCATTGGAGCCAGGATTGCCAACCACAGAATTAGAGCGTGGAGTGCCTTTGGGCAGGAGGCTTCCTGGTGGAGTGGGATGCCTCTGGGCTTTTATTGGTGGAGCTAAAGAGCTTCCTAACACTCGCCTGAGCAGGGCAGAGGCTGGGCCAAGGGGCCTAGGGCTGGAGAGAGGTGTGCCGGCAGCTGTGGCTGAGAAGAGTCTGTCCTGATGGAAGAACTATATCCTGAGCATTTCTGAACCCGAATTGTAACCTGTTACTTCGCTAATAAACCCCCTAACTGTGAGTACAGTGTGTGAGTTCTGTGTGGCCACTGGGGCGAATTCAAACCCAGCAGAGAAGTAGAGTGCCATGGGAGGGGCGGCAGGTGTCAGAATTGGTAAAAAGGTTGGAGAGATGAAGTAAGTCAACCTCTGTCTCATAGGAATCAGCCTTGGGCTGATGCTGATGGTGATTCTCTCTTCCCCTCGTGAAGTTAGAGGAGGCCAGATGCCGCCCCCATGCCATTTTTATACCCTGGTACCCGTGGATGTGACCTTGTTTGGAAACAGGGTCTCTGAGGCTGTTATCAGCGAACATGAGGCCATACTGGAGGAGGGTGGGACCTGATCCTACATGAGCGGTGTCCTCATCAGAGACGAGAAGAGACGTAGACACAGAGGCACAGAGGGAAGTCAGCCATGTGACAACGGAAGCAGAAATTAGAACACCAAGGATCACCGGCCATCACCAGAAGCTAGGAGTGAGGCATGGAACAGATTCTACCTGCGAGCCCTCAGACCGTATCCACACAGCCGACACCTTTATCTGGGACTCCCAGCCTCCAGATCTGTGCGACAATAAATTCCTGTTCTTACAAAAACCCATCGCTGTGGAGTCGATTCCAGCTCTGGGCAACCTGACGTGTGTCCGATTAGAACTGTGCTCCACAGGATTTTCAGTGGTTGATGTTTTAGAAGTCGATCCCTAGGACTTTCTTCCGAGGTGCCTCTGGGTGGACTTAAACCTCCAACGGTTTTGTTAGCAGCTGAGTGCCTTCACCGTGGGCACCACCCAGGAACTCTGTTCTAAAGCTACCCATCCTGTGGGGCTTTCTGAGGGTAGTCACAGCAAACGAAGAAGATCGAGTAAATTAGGAAGAGATTCTTCACTTTCCAAAGGATTTTTTTTCCCCGAAAAGAACACCCCTAACCCGCCAGCAGATACCAACAGCCATTTCCCTTAGCGCATTGAATGTATAATTCCATTGTTTGAAATGAGACCTTGGCTCAGGAACACCTGCAGTGCATCCAGGGACTAACTCCCCTTGGCTCTGCAGGCTCGCAGGAGCGCGCGCTGGCTGGGGGCGGAGACGCAAAGGTGGACAGCGCTTCCCCAGGTTTTATGGGAGGAGGCTGGCTTAAGGACACAATGCAGACAGTGTGGCCCCGCTGCGCAGTGTCTCCGCCGGCGGGAGGGAGGTGGCGGATGTGCCTGCGCGGGGGGATTCAAGGAGCAGCAGACGCAGGAGAGCGAGGATGACGCAACAGGTGACGGCAGACGGGAGACCTGTCGTGAAGTGTGTACGAGATACAAGAAGAGGGGTTGCGAGAAAATACGCAAGAAGAGACATTTCTCCCGGGACATTTTCCCCTTGAAAACAAACCAATAACCCTCCGCGCGTTGCTCGGGGCAGGGATTCAGAACCCCAGATTTTGCCTGCATTAAGCCCTGGTGGGCTCTAGACTTGCTGGGGAGTCCTGGCCACCGTGGGTTTGCAGCTTCCAGTCCTGCGTGTGGCTCCCACCGAGTCATTTCCCCCACTCACATGGCAGGTGACCGGTGGGGAAGACAAAGATCAATTATGAATGGCTCCAGGTTGTTTGTAAGGAACAGATTACTCCTTTCTAGCGTTACTATGAGTCGGGATCCATGCCACGGCAGTGGGTCTGGTCTGGTCTGCCCTGAGGAGCCCTGGTGGCGCAGTGGTTAAGAGCTCGACTGCGAACTAAGCAGTTAGAATCTACCAGCCTGCTCCGTGGAAACCCGAGAGCGCAGTTATACTCTGTCCTGTAGGGTGGCTATGAGTCGGGATCGACTTGACAGAGGTGGGTTTGGTTTGGTGACAGTGGCAGAAAGGGAAGCCATGCTTTACATGGCACTGGTTGCTGTCTCCCCCCAGGAGGCAGCTGTTTGGGAGCTGGGTTTTAAAATCTTTCATGGACGGTCAAACAAGTCATTATGACTTCTGTTACAGTAATACTTTTTGACCTCGTCCTCCTGCCCCTCTGGGGACATTGGTAGCTCATGCGGGAGACCCAGGTTCCATTACCCGCCAATCTGCCTCATGCGCAGCCACCACCCGTCTATCAGTAGAGACTTGTGTGTGGCTATGATGCTGAACAGGTTTCAGTGGAGCTTCCAGACTACAACAGACTAGGAAGAAAGGCCTGGCAATCTACTTCCAAAAATCAGCCAATGAAAACCCTCTGGATCACAACAGCCCTACCTGCAACTGATCAGGGCACGGTGCAGGACCGGGCAGCCTTTCGTTTCATTGTGCATGGAATTGTCATGAGTTGGGGACCCATTTGATGGCAGCTAACAGCGACCTTCCATCCCATCCCAACCCTATTTGGCGTATTCATATGTGCGTTGTCGTTTGAACACACTTGTGACCGATTCTAGGACATCATTAACAAACAGGCCAGGATGAGCCTGAGCCAGTGGGCTCGGCATGAGCGTGTCTGCCCCGGAGCCCCATTGACCTGGGGCTAGTCTCCTGAGCATGGGCATTAGAAATCAGGAGGATCAGATCCCTGCTGCCCCACCCCGAGGGGCAGGGTCACCGCCACACTGCTGTGACCCAAAACATCCTCCAAGTTTTGGGAACTAAAACGAAGCAATCATGGCAACTGTGCAGGTAGAACCTGCCCTCCCACTTTACAAATGAGAAAACCGAGGTGCAGACGGGTACACAAGCCAGCCCAAGATTAAATGATACCAGGAGATGGAGCCGCGGAAGGAGACTCCTGCCACTTGCCTGGGCCACGCTGTCTCCAGCTCCCACATGTCCTGCACCCTCTCTCCTGGGAGGTCCAGGAGCTTTCTCTCGATGAGACATGACCCTGGGTGGAGGGAACAGCCTGCTTCTCTTGGATGAGCCTAGGACACACGTTGCCCCGGAGCTGGCACACACCCCATAGGCACAGGAGCAGGAGAGCTGGGCTGCTCGGGTTACCTTCGAAAGTCTTTCTTTCATTACATGATAGGAACCCAGGGAACAAGCTCCATCCGGAAACATCCTCACTTGGAGGCCAATTTACATTATTTACATAAAATAATAAAACCAAAAGGCAATCGTCTTACGCAAGTGGCCACAAAATCCCCTGCTGATTGTCAGCTTGCAGGTTCCTAGAGGTGGGCTCTGCGTGGGGTAGGGGGGCGAGTGGACCCCAGAGGAAGTGAATGACTGAGGGGGTGGGGGCTTGGAACAGCCAGGCGTGTGGCTCACTTTAGGTCAGGATGTACAGGTCTCACAGTGCAGGCAGTGGGATCCTTGCCATGTGCTCAAAAGTAAGTGCCCGCGGTCTCCTTGCCCAGCAACCTGGTGGCTTCTGGTTGTTGAGTTGGTCCCTGACTCATGACGAGTCACAACAGAACCAGACACTGCCTGGTCCTGTGCCATCCCCATGATTGGTTGTTCATTGGACGGTTGTGGTCCATAGGGTTGTCATTGGTTGATTTTCGGAAGTAGATCACCAGGCCTTTCTTCCTAGTCCATTTTAGTCTGGAAGCTCCACCGAAACTTGTTCAGCATGAGAGCAACACTCAAGCCTGCACTGAAAGACAAGTGGTGACTGTGCATCAGGTGGGCTGGCTGGGAATCGAACCCAGGTCCCCTGCATGGAATGCCAGAATTCTACCACTGGGCCGCCAATGTCTGCTTCCTCTGGGATTCCAACTCACAGTGACCCCATATGCTACAGAGTATAGGGTTTTCTTGGCTGTAATCTTTATGGAAGCAGATCACCAGGCCTTTCTTTCACGGCACCACTGGGTGGGTTTGAATCTCCAACTTTAAGGTTAGTAGTTGAGTGTAAACTGCAGGTGCCACTCACAGACCTTCCCCAATAAATCACTTTCTCCAGAATCCCTGCCTTAGGCTCTGCTTCGGAAAAATCCAACCCGACAGGGATCCACCCACCTTCCTGCTTAACGAAAGGAGGTGGTGTGCCTTTGTGTGACATGTCAGTCTGCTCTGTGATGTCCTCCAGCTCCGGAGGTGGCCTCAGAGAGGATCTGTGTATAAGTTTTGGGCACCTGGGCTGGCCTGCAGGTCGGGGGAGAGGGCACAGTAGCCTGGTGGGGGAATTCACTCGTGCTTTTGCCTGTTTGAAAATGTGGCTTTGTTCACAAGCTGTCCCGATGCAACCTTTTGTTGATTGCAGTGGAAGATTTTCTCCAAATAATCACCAGAGCGGTTTATCTGTAAAAGTAATTTGCACCTCGAATTGTTTGACGCGGACAATTTCCAATTCCTGGAAACTCAGAGGAATAAATATAAGCTACCAGGATGGGAACAAATCTCATTCTGCAAACGTTACCTCAGCTCCCTCCTGGGTGCTGCCCGGTGGGATGGGGCCTTCAGCTGTTTCTAGGTGCACAGAAGGCCGAAGGGTCTCCAACAGTGAGCCCTCCCTCTGCTCCCAGCCCAGAGCAGACTCCAGCGGAACAACAATGATTTAATTAACATTTCTGCTTTCGCCCTCTGCAACACAGCTCCAAGTACTTGGCGCTGGGAGGCCGTGGTGATGAGCACATCTGTTTTCGAAAAACCTCCATTCCTGGGATGGAAGATATCAGTGCCGAGCTGAGTACCCATGTAAACAAGAGAGGGGCTGACTGGGATCCTTGGGAGGTCATCAGCATGCGTCTCTTGTGCTCTGGGTTAGAGATTGCATAAACCCTGCCCCTGCACCCGAACCCTGATGGGGCGTGGAACCCCTGCCTCCACATGCTCTGATGCCCTGCTTCTTTAGGAGGCAGTTCACCTTCGCATATGCAGCAGGAAGGTTAAAGGGGGACCCAGCGGCCCTTGGAGGTGTGAGTCCAGGGAACAGGGGAGGGTCAGCGTGTGGATTGAATTGTGTCCCCCCCAAAATGTGTATCAACTTGGCTAGGCCATGATTCCCAGAATTGTGTGGTTGTCCACCATTTTGTGATCTGATGTGATTATCCTATGTGCTGTAAATCCTAACCTCTATGATGTTAACAAGGCAGGATTAGAGGCAGTTATGTTAATGAGACAGATCTCAATCTACAGGACTAGGTTGTATCTTGAGTCCATCTCTTTTGAGATATAAAAGAGAGAAGCAAGCAGAGAGGAGAGGGACCTCCTACCAACAAGCAAAAGAAGCCAGAAGCAGAGTGCGTCCTCTGGACCTGGGGTCCCTGTGCTGAGAAGCTCCTAGATCGGGGGATGATTGATGACAAGGACCTTCCCCTAGAGCTGACAGAGAAAGAAAGCCTTCGCCTGGAGCTGACACCCTGAATCCAGACTTCTAGCCTCCTAGACTGTGAGAGAATACATCTCTGTTTGTTAAAGCTACCCATTTGTGGTATTTCTGTTATAGCAGCACTAGATAACTAAGACAGTCAGTGAGAGAGCCCAGGTCATCTACCTCCTGCTTCCTAGGATTGTTTCCCCCACAAAAACCATCTGCTGGCTCTGCTTCAGGGGAAACCTAAGCCAGCTCCCATCACTCCCAGGCAAGGATGAGAGCTGGGGACCTTCTTTTGATCCCACTGACCTATTGGATGCCCTAGACCTTTTCCTCCCAGAATCAGGTCCCTAAGTTCTTGCTCTCCATATAGCCATGGCCTCCTGGGAGACCACACTGCATCATTCACGTCCCTCCAGCCTTAATTCAGCTCTGAGAGCCTCGCGGTGTATGTTTGCTGCGATCGCTCCAGTACGCCACGTCCTGTGATGGGCTTCACTCAAGGCAAATTCAAGTGGAGGCCCTGGGTGGCGCTAACAGCTAAGCACTTGGCTGCTAACTGAAAAGTTGGTTCAAACCCACCCAGAGCTGCCTCTGAAGAAAAGCCTGGCAATCTACTTCCAAAAGGCCACAGCATGAAAACCTTATGGAGTGCGGTTCTACTTTGCATACATGGGGTCGCCGTGAGTCAGAATCAACTTGACCGCAACTGCTTGCTGAGGTCCCTCGGTGGTGCAAATAAATGGTTGGCGGTTTGAACTTGCCCAGCAGTACCACGGAAGAAAGGCCTGGTGATCCGTTCTGTAAAAATTCCAGCCTAGAAAACCCTATGGAGAAGTTCTACTCTGTAATACATGGGGTTGCAATGAGTCAGAATCGACTCAATGGCAATGTATTTTGTTTTTTTATGAGGAAACCTAATGAGGTCTGTGATATGGTAAGTGGGGCAGAGCTCAGGGTCTCTGGAGTGAGAGCCCCTTGAAAGCAGAGGTGTTGGCCCGTGAGTGCTCCAGCTGGAGGCCGCAGTGCTTCCGTGGGGTCCAGGTGGCTCTGGGCCCCCAAGGTAGCCCTCTGAGGCCCTGTCGGGGGAGGCAGCTATGGAGCCCCAGAGAGGTTGGGAGGACACAGGGGTCCAGCAGGGGGTGGCCCTCAGCCACAGCAGCTGAGGGTCAGCAGATTGGTGCAGCCAGCGCATGAAGAGTGAATATGTTTGGCTGCAGCTGTAGTATCGACCACACCCCGCCAGGGATGCACGGCCTCTTTGGTTAACTCTCCAATAAGCCGAGGGTGGACGTATCATAGTCATCTAGTGGCTGCTCTAACAGAAATACCGCAGGTGGATGGCTTTAACAGAGAGAAGTTTATTCTCTCACAGTCCCGTAGGCTACAAGTCCAAATTCATGGCGTCAGCTCCAGGGGAAGGCTTTCTCCATCAGCTCTGGAGGAAGGTCCTTGTCATCAATCTTCCCTTGTTCTGGGAGCATCTCAGCGCAGGAACCTCAGGTCCAAAGGACACCCTCTGCTCCCGGCACTGCTTTCTTGGTGGTATGAGGTTCCCAAGTGTCTCTGCTCGCTTCTCTCTTTTATATCTCAAAAGAGATTGGCTTAAGACACTGTCTAATCTTATAGACCTCATCAGTATAACTGCCCCTTATCCATCTTATTACATCATAGTGATAGAGTTTACAACACATAAGGAAATCACATCAGATTACAGAATGGACCACAATCCTACAATACTGAGAATCATGACCCAGTCAAGTTGACAGATGTTTTGGGGGGACACAATTCAATCCATGACAGGAGGTAACTGCTGCCCAGCCTGGGGCAGGCCTCCTGGAAGGGTCTGGTTCATGGTGGGGAGCTTGAAAACCACCAGTGGAAGACCAGGCTCCGTGCCCAGCCCTGTGCCAGTGTCCAGGGAGATGGAAGACCAGGCCATGCCCCAGGGCACCAATAGCATGACAGATGACATGCCCAGCCCGAGCAATGCCATAACAGAGTCAGCTGGCCACAGACTCCAATCACTGACCGTGTCCAGAGGAGAATGGAGACATCTTCCGGGGAGGGGACATTGGCAGGGAGGGCTTCGGGAAGGCAGAGGAGATGGGAGGTGGATGGGATACCAGCAGGTGAAGCCTTTTGGAAGAACGGCCCAGACTCGGGACAGAGCCTGGAAGAGTCACAGAGAGTGTAGGGCCAGCCCTGGTGGCCGGGGACTCTGTTAGCCAGAGTCCGCCCAGCATGACCAAGCCTGTAAACCCGGCCATCTCTGCTGGAAGCTGTAAGTTGCTCTCCAGCCTCCCAGGCAGCCGTTTCCAGTGTTTGGTTCGGCCTGGCCCTTCCTGCACAGCCGCCTCCGTGGGGTCAGCAGTGGGAGAAGATCAGCTCCGGCTGCCACATGACCGTCCCGTAAAAGGCTGGCTGCCTGTGGCTTCTGCCACGCTGCTCCAAGTGGCTCCTGCCTTCTGGCTAGCTGGGAGCAGGGTGGCATGGGCTTGCTGGCAAGGAGCTGTGCAGACATACTCCCATTGTCATCCCAAGGTACCAGCATGTGGCTTTGATGTGGCCCCAGAGGCCAGGTCTTTGGGGAAGCCCTGCCGACTCTGTCATTAGTACAGCCGCTTGCGGGACACCATTCATTACAGCTAAGCACGCAGGCTTGAGGCCGGCCCAGATGGCCTTCTCTGGGCCCAGGGCGGAGAAGGCTGCCTCTCTTCAGCATCGGTAAGAGTGCTGTAGACTGTCCAGCAACAAGGCTGAGGCCTGGGGTCTGGGCCCTTTGGGGCCAGCTCCTCTGTGTTCAGCTGAGGTAAGGTCTAAGTCGGATTTGAGGTGTTGATGTTCCACGTGGCCTTGGGGCTGATGTGTGTCGTTTCAGGCAAGCTACTGGCCCACCGTTCCTGCTCGGAGTACAAGGATCTTTTCGCAAATATTTTACGCTCGTTGAATTTTCTGCGTGACCAACACATGCCTCCATCTCTCCTGTATAATTAGCATATCTGCCAACATTCTCAGTGTCCGACAGGTCTGTACTCAGATAGCCCTTCCTTCCCCCAGTTCCCTCCACCAGAGACAGACAAAACGGCCACTTGGGGCGTGGATGTTCCATGCACTAACGGGCACAGAGGGCCGGGGACAGTTTTATCCCCTTTATGTGGAGATGTCAGCATACAGCATCTGCTCTCCGCACTTACATTTTTCTGTAGTATTTTCCTAGACTCTGATGTTGTTTGCAGAGCCCATTCTCTATCAGGACACAGCCCCAGTCTCTCCTGTGGCGGAGTTGCCTTACATTGGACGGGGGTTCCCAACTGTCAGGGGATATTCAGGTTGATCCTAGGATTTCACCCTGAAAAAGGATGCTGCAGGGTGGCCCTTTGAAATATGGCATTGTGCATGTGTGCACCTGTATCTATGCAGTGTGTACATGTGTGCATACATGTACCTGTATGGTGTGTGTGCACCTGTACCCACACAGTGTGTGTACGTGTACACATGTGTGTACCTGTATGGTATTACCTAGGCACTGGAAAAACACAGAGGAGAAGGTGGCTTGGAGGAGGGCCAGATGTTGCTGTGCTGTTACAGCGACCACTGCAGTTGGTTCTGGTGTGGTGATGAGGGGCCACCTTTAGTAGTATGGGGATGCCTGCCATCCATCCAGCTGCCCACTAGCTGCAGGAAGACTTGTTCCCCCTCCTCCTCCTTTCCAGGCTTGCTGGTGCTCTCATTGGCAGAGCCTGAGATCACATCATGGAAGGTGATTACATTATATGACGTTATGGAAGAGCACCCAGTCCAGTGTCTGCCAAACCAGTGAGAATCATAGCCTACCCAAGTTAACACATAACATTAACCATCACACAGACCAAGAACAGAAACAGGGAAATCTTGAGAAAGCAGGTATTAATGATGATTAAACACAGACAAGAAGGTTCCATTTCACCAGAAGTCAAAGAAATACATGTCATAACACAACAGCACTTTTACCATCAAACTGGTACAGATTCTATTTCCCTGTGATCCTCAGGGCTGGCCTGAGCGTGGTGAGGGCGGAAATGCTGACCGACTGTTGGAAGACATCGTCAACATGAACACTCAGAGGTGAGTTTGCAGACACCCGGCCCCCTAGAAAGCTCAGATGGGTGGGAACGGGTGAGAGCAAATGGGCAGAGTTGCTCAGCGTGGTGAGGAATGAATCTCCACCCATCCTGCTGGAACTGAGCAGGAATGCAGACAGTGATCCTATTGGCGGTTGTCCAGCAGCATCTGAGGCCCCAAAGGCCGCCTGGGTCTGGGCCGCTCTGACCCGCTCATCCATGTCCTGTGGGTTCTCCTCTGTGCCCCATACCGTCCTCGTCACCTGTGCTGGGACCCGCCACTCCGTGTTCTGGGCTCATGTCCACCTTTCAGTGAATGATCCTAACCTGGCGGGCAACAGCTGTTCCATCCTTTACCTTTGCTAGAACTGGGGGTATGTAGCTTTTGTGCCGTGAGTCATCCCTTGAGCCATGGGGCCTTTGAATGCTGTGTTTGGAAGCCCCATAGAGGTTTCCCACAGGCACCAGGGTTGACAAACGCAGGGGCCACAGGCAGGAGGAGTTGGGACTGAGGGTTGTTCTCATCACGTCATCGCAGGCTCCTTCCGGAACAGTCTGAAGCCCCTCTCCAGGAGGAGATGGCTGCCCTTGCTGTGAAGTAAGATGTCCAGGGCCAGCCCCACCAAGGCAAACCAAGAGGGTCTCACAGGCATCTCTGGAGACAGGGGAGTGGTGATCCCAAGGGAAGACTGGAGAACATGCCACACCACGTATGACAGACACAGGCTCAGTCCCCTTAATATACAAAGCATGTCCTAAAAAAAAAAAAAAAAGGCTCAGTGACCCCAGTTTGAAAGACAGGCTATCTTAGCCTGGGTTGTCTAGAAGAACAAAACCATTGAAACATATATATAAATATAGAGAGAGATTTACTTCAAGGAAATGGTTCACACAATTATGGGGACTGGCAAGTCCCAAATCCATGGGTCAGGTGGCGGGCTGAAGGCCTCCGCTGGATCATGGGGTTGCAGAGGCTGACGAATCCAAAATCTGCAGATCAACTGGCAGGCTGGAGACCTCTGCTGCTTTATGCCCCAAGAACTAGAGATCAGGAAACAAGAAGAGTACAGGTTCAAGAGAGAAAGAATGAGCTTTGCCAGAATATCCATTTATATACTGAATGCAGGCCACACCCCCAAGGAAGCTCCCCTTTCAGCTGATTGGCTGATCACATCAGATGACATCATGGAACGTGATTACATTATATTACGTTGCAGAAGAGCACCCAGTCCAGTGTCTGCCAAACCAGTGAGAATCACAGCCTAGCCAAGTTGACACATAATGTTAACCATCACACAGGCCAAGAACAGAAACAGGGAAATCTTGAGAAAGCAGGTATTAATGATGATTAAACACAGGCAAAAAGTTCCATTTCACCAGGAGTCAAAGAAATACATGCCATGACACAATAGCACTTTTACCATCAAATTGGTACACATTCTGTTTCAGTGTGATCCTCAGGGCTGGCCTGGGCGTGGTGAGGGTGGAAATGCTGACCGACTGTTGGAAGACATCGTCAACATGAATACGCCACCTTAAAATGTCCCTGTGATCCCGTGGTTCTGTTTCTGATCGTCTAACATAAAGAAAGGTCTCAAACGTGGGGAAGTATTGATACATACATGTACTCATCTCAGGATAACTACAAGATAACCAGAAGCAAACCAAACACTGAAAGAAGGGTAAATTTTGGTGTATCCGTGAGGAAGGATATTATACAGTCATTGTAAATTACCTTTAAAGAGAACTTAGTGACATTGACCAATGCCTGTGTTACAATGTTAGGTGACAAAGTGAACCACAAACACACATACACGCACACCCATGCACGCATATGCCCATGTATCTGCGCTACATTTGCATAGCTGTGCATACACGTGCGTGTATGTGCGTGCACACACATGCCGTCGAGTCGATTCCAACTCACAGCCACCCTATAGGACAGAGTAGAACTGCCCCACAGGGCTTCAGGCTGCCACATCTTTCTCCCTTGGAGTGGCTGATGAGTTCGAACTGCTGACCTTTTGGTTTGCAGCCTAGCACTTTAACCGCTGCGCCACCAGGGCTCCTGTCATGTGGGCATGCACACGCACACACGTAAACTCACTTGCATAGGCACACACATGCACACACATACACACATTCTCACACACACACACACAAACACACGTGTACACACTTATCTATCATACACATATAAAATATTTGACGATGTTTTAAAATACTCATAGAACGAGGCAGGGCTGGAAGGAAACATTTCAAACACGTTGCTAATGTTCCTTTTGTAGAGTGATTTTTATGGGGCCTTCTTCCCTTCTGTTTCTTAAAATTTCCTTAATTTTCAAACCGTCTGTGAAATAATGTGTATTATTTTATAGTCAGAGGAAAACGGGCTTAAACCACGAGAGCGGCTCCCCACGTCCTCACCCCCCCTCATGGCCTCCAAGTGTTGGCTGGAGCCTCCCTCCCTACCCACCCTCAGCCCCCGACTCCCTCCCTCGCCGAGCTGCAGTGAATTCCAAAGCGTTGCCCAGGCCACAGTGAGTCACTCTGCTGGTGTCTCACGGCCCCAGGAGGGGACAAAGTCTAGGGGCTGTGCTGTGGGGGACTGGCTGAAAGTGGAGACGAGGCTTTGTCTGTTACTAATTACAGCCCCTCTATACAGCTAGCCCTGGGGCAGCAGGCTGAGAGGTCACCCAGAGCAGAAGGCATGCCTGGCGGCTCCTGGACTCACCCCCTCCCTCTCCGCTGCCACCTGAGCCTCAGTCCCGCCACCCCACCATCCTGCCACCCTGTGCACCTGTCTCTGGGGCCTCCCCTTCCTGTTCGCACACTGGGAGGCGTGTGCGAGCAGGGGCCACAGCCCAGTATCAGCCAACCTCATGGTGCTGTGGACACCGCACACCCAGTCATCCAGATTCAAAGCGCATCTCCTTTCAACCTCCCCGGGGAGAAAGAGCCTTCACTTGGAGCCAGAAGATGTCTGTTAACTGCGCCATGCAGTGCCTGTGGACTTGCTTGCTGTCCAGACCCTCGGTTTCCCCAGAGAGGGTGAGCAGAGGTCATAGGAGGCGTCACGGAGTTGTCCTCTGTCCCTGTCCTTCATTTGCCTAATTGCCCCATTTCCCTTCATTAAAGCCACCCCGGTCTGTACAAACGATATTCACAGCCATTTCCAAAGCTCAGCTTCCCCTTCCCCCCATGGGCTGTCCCGGGACCCCCACAGCCTCTGGAGTGAGAGGTGAGTGTACCTGGGCCCCGGGGCCGCAGACCCACCCCCAGCAGGCTGATTCTCCTCATTTCTGCAAGGGCTGGCAGCTTTCTGCTCAAGCCTGTGCCCCATTCCCTCAAAAAATGCCCCTCCTGACTGAATTGCTGGGCAGAGGGCTGTGGGGACCATAGTCTCGGGGAACATCTAGCTCAACTGGCATAACACAGTTTATAAAGACAATGTTCTACATTCTACTTTGGCGAGTAGAGTCTGGGGTCTTAAAAGCCTGTGAGCAGCCATCTAAGATACTCCACTGGTCTCACCCCTTTGGGAGCAAGGGAGAATGGAGAGAACAAGATAAAAGGGAAAGATTAGTCCAAAGGACTAATGGACACAGCTACCACGGCCTCCACCAGGCTGAGTCCAGTACAGCTAAATGGTGCCCGGCTACCACCACTGACTGCTCTGACCAGGATCACAATAGAGGGTCCTGGACAGAGCTGGAGAAGGATGTAGAACAAAATTCTAATTCACAAAAAAAAGACCAGATTTACTGGCCTAAAGGAGACTGGAGAAACCCCAATAGTATGGCCCCAGACACCCTTTTAGCTCAGTGGTGAAGTCACTCCCGAGGTTCACCGTTCAGCCAG
>NW_004444064.1:5979310-5986255 GCF_000243295.1 Trichechus manatus latirostris
AAAGCTGGTGATAGGGAACCCAAGGTTGAGTAAGGATAGTGTTGATGTGTTGTGAGGTTGTTAACCATTGTCATAGGGCAACATGTGTACTAACTGTTTAATGAGAAACTGGTTTGTTCTGTAAACCTTCATCTAAAGTGAGAATAGCAGCACAACTGGGAGAACGTAATCAATGTCACTGAACTGTACATGTAGAAATTTTTGAAATGGTGTATCTTTGGCTCTGTATATTTTCACCAAAAAAAAAAAGGTCGAGAAGGGAGAGGGTTGACATGTTGTGGGATTGTTAGCCAATGTCATAAAACAATATGTGTACTGACTGTTTAATGAGAAACTATTTGTTCTGTAAACCTTCACCTAAAGTACAATGAAAAAAAAATAACAATGTTAAAAAAAAAAAGCCCCTCCTTAGAGAAGAGCGCTTTCATCTATGAAGCCAATCTTTGAATCCTGCCTCTGATAACGGCTACCTGCCAAAGACGCCTCAGACTCTTATCGGACAAATTCACGGCACCCAGGAGGACCTCGTTAAGTTGATGGCTGTGAAAAGATTGTGTTTTGGTAGCGGTCGTTAGGGAAAATGGTAAGGGTTAAGCTGCCTTCCTGTCCTGGAACATTTAAGGTTTTATCACATGTACAATTATGACAGCCTCCCGGACCCTTGGAATATCCCGGCACAGCTCTTTAGGGACATTGTGGTCAGCAGGGTGCCATGCTTGGCTTGGGCACCCTCTGGATGGGGCCAGGAGCAGACCAGGGACCACGAGGGTTCACTGGGAGCCACACTGTGTGGGAGCTTCTCAGAGGGGTGAGAGCTTTTCTGCCAGGCGCTGAGGGCGTCCTAGGAGGCTGTGCCATAGAAGGCCACTGTGTGTTCTGGATTGGCTGTGGTGGGTCTGACGAGGGTCCACGCCGGGCACTGGGTTTCCAGGCTTGTCACCAGTCCTCCTAGATGTGCCGGGCTGTCCACGGGCCATGGAGGCCTGCCTGTGGCGTCTCTGCTCACCCACCTTCTGGCTGTTCCTGCTCCCCCTCTGCCACCACAATGGGGACTCAGCCTGGGTCGGCGTCCCCCATGAGGCTCTGGTTGTCGGGGGAGTCAAATACAGAGCTTCAGTATTTGGGGGTTGCAGGGAAAATGTGTGTATCCAGGTTGTATGCTTTTACCATAATTATTCAGTCTATGTTGAGCAAATAATCTGAGAAGCTGGACTATATGAAGAAGAACGGGGCATCAGGATTGGAGGGAGACTCATTAACAACCTGCAGTATGCAGATGACACAATCTTGCTTGCTGAAAGCGAAGAGGACTTGAAGCACTTACTGATGAGGGTCAAAGACTACAGCCTTCAGAATAAATTACACCTGAATGTGAAAAAAAAAAAATCCTCAGAATTCTAGCTTCTAAACTGTGAGAAAATAATGTTCTGTTCTTTAAAGCCCCCCCTTTGTGGTATTTCTGTTACAGCAGCACTAAGAAACTGAGGCAGTCAGCTTGGGCGTAACACCCTACTAATTCAGTCTTCACCATAAACAATAAAATCCTTGCCTTTCTGGCTTTGATGTGCTCCATTTTTTCTCATATGTAAGAAAACTGCTACATAACTATTCAAAAATAGACACTAAATCGCCTTGCCCACCCACAAGAGGACCATGGCCCACTGATCTTGAGGCCTCTTCCTGATGGAAGATCCTGGGTGTCCCTTCTCTGCCCTGGCTGTGTCTGTCACCAGCCCAGCAGGTGTCCAGCCTTCTCAGTCAGAGCCGGGGGGGATACTTGAGGACAGGAATCTGCCTACTACCTGCGTTTCCACCACTTGGTCCTTCTGAACCAGCCTGCACAGCGAGGCATGGTTCTGCATGTTCTCTAGAAGAAAGGAACCCGACAGATCTAAACTCTTTCTTCTTCAGAGGAGAAAGAAGTAGGACTTATCTCCTCTTTCCTCAGAGTCTGGTTAGTGGGAGAGTGACAGCTTTGTGGTGAGGGTTGGAATGGGAGGTCTGTTTATCAGACCCAGGGCCTCGCAAATCGAGTGTGCCCTGGGGGACCATGGGGAGAACTGTCTCGGAAATCTCGGTGCATGCATTCTGGAGGTGTGGGAGGCCTGTGCCTGCCTTCCCTGTTGGGGCCTGGAGCGAGGGGCGCTTCTGTAGAGACAGCAGGACTGCCCCTGGGGGTCCCACCATAAAAACTGGGGTTTGGGGCCACCCCAAGGCCATTTGATGGGAACTTGCTGAGGTAGAATGAGCTGCAGGGAGGCCTTGGGACTCCCAACGCCGACTGGAATGTCCAGGCTCACACCGCCTGAGGGTGCTTGTCTGCCTCTCCTGTCTGTCAGCTGTAAGGTTCCAGAAGGCTCTGTGGATTCCACTTCCCACCTAAAATAAACAGGCAGGAACAGTGCTGTCACCTGCTCTGAGGGGCACGGTGGCTCTTGGAGCCTTCAGGAGGGTGGAAATGCAGAATGACCTCCTGGGAACTGGCCTGTCTTAGGGACAGGTGGAGAGCAATGTCTCCCGGCTCTGGAGCGGGGTCTGCCAGTGATGGGGAGCCAGGAGGAGCAAGAAGGACAGGCTCCGGGACAGCTCTGGGACAGCTCCGGGCCTCGGCACTCACCCATACTTTCGTGGTTTTCTTCCTGGAGGAGAAGCCAAGGGCCATTCCAGGAAGGAAGGAGGAGGAGGGAGGCAGAGATGAGAAGAGCCAGAGGGGAGGGGCTCAGATGGAGGAAACTTCCTAACAGGGAAACATGGAGGACGTCTCGGCACACCTTGAATGGAGGTGACTGGATGCAAATGTATCCTATTAAAGTCCCCAACATGCGCACACTGATGTTTACGAGCTGTGTCACAGCAGCCAAAAGATAGAAACAACAGATGCCCATCTACAGATGACTGGATAAACACAAGGTGCTCCATCCAGACGATGGAATATTACTCGGCCAGAAAGAGAAGGGAAGTCCTGATGGATGGATGAACCTTGACGAGTGAAATAAGTCAGACACCAAAGGATACACAGTGGATGATCCCATTTACAGGAAGTATCTAGAATAAGTAAATACACGGAGACAGAAATCGATGAGTGGTTACCAGGGGCAGGTGGGAGGGGAGAAGGGGGCGGAAATAGTCATTTTTCATTTGATTTATGCAGTATGTGATTCTCTTTAAGTCCTTATACACTTTTATACCAAAATTATGAGGACGTGTTCCTTGAGATAATAATATATTTGGGAAACATAGTGCTAGAAAAGTGAATGTTAATTTATATTTCTGTTCGATAAGCGTAATGTCAGCTGAAATACGTGACTCTAACAGAAAGTTGATTATTTAAAATAAAATAAAATATAAATGAATAACAAGTTCAGGAGGAGTCCCTGAGCGGCCCCCACAGCCCTGTCCTCTGCTGGTTCCTGTTGGGTCATGTGGCTGACATGCTGTTAACCATGCGTCCCACCCCACTCAGGCTGACGTGTTCCCTAATCCCTTGCACCTGCGGCCAGGAAACAGCAAGAAACCTGCCTCCCCAGCCCTGGCTCAAGGAGCTCCGACACCACGCCCCGAAGCAGGCAGGAAAATGTGCCTGCAGTGAAGGAGGACAGGCTCGGACTGACTGGGCTCTCGCTAGGTGCCAAGTTCATTCATGGATGGTATCTGACAGAATTCTCCTGATTTTCATGTAGAAATGAGGGACGTGGGGCTCAATGAGAATGTGGGGGTCCAGGCAGCTGGGCCTCCTTCCTCAGCCGGAGGTCAGAACCAAGCCCGTCATGCAGTTCCTATGTGTTCAGTCCCGGCCCTGTTCCCAGTGAGAAAGCGGCCTGGGGGCTTCCTGGGGCCTGGCCTTCATCAGACAGAAGGCTCAGGGAAGCTTCCTTGAGAAGGAAGGGAGGAGAGGGAGGTGCTCCCTGAGGGCTGGGAGCCTTGTAAAAATGTGTACCCAGGCCTCAAGGGGCTCAGCGCTTCTCCATCAATGTCTAAAGAAAGGCAGTTAGGAACAGCAGAGGCCGTGCCCGCCCCTGCACCTTGGGGACGAGTGACCACTCTGAGGACTTCAGGGGCCTGGAATGCCGAGTGGAAACACTCCATGGAGCCTTCCCAGGCAGGTGGGCACTCACAATGTAGGGTTCCCGGGGAGCATCCATTCTCCAGGGAGAGGTGCTGGGCGTGCGGAGGGGGTGCCCTCCTGCCCGAGACCCCCGTTAGTTGTCCTCACTCTCCACAGAAGGCTCAGGCTGGAGAGAGCACTGCCAGCGTATTTTACACGGTTGTTGGTTTATTTCTTGCGTATGTCTGTGATATATTTTAGCAAGGGCTTACTGTGTGCTGGCCGTCTCAGTGAGCTAGTGCTGTTGTAGCAGAAATACCACAAACGGGTGGCCTTGAAGAACAGAAACTGATTTTCTCACTGCTCAGGAAGCAAGCAGTCCGCAATCAGGGCGTCGGCTCGAAGGGGAGGTCTTCCCTTGTCTATTTCAGCTTCTAGTAGCTGCCAGCAATCTGCCACGTTCCTGGGCTGACAGACACATCTGTCTCCGTTTTCCGTCTTCCCTTCCCCCGTGTGTATCTCAGTGTTTAGTCTGCTCTTTTTATAACTCAGAGCCCTGGTGGCTCAGTGGTTAAGAGCTCAGCTGCTAACTAAAAGGTCAGCAGTTTGAATCCACCAGCTGCTCCCTGGAAACCCTATGGGGCAGTTCTACTCTGCGCTATAGGGTCGCTGTGAGTCGGAATCAACTCGACAGCAATGGGTTTTTCATAACTCAGAATTGATTAAGTTTACAACCTGCCCTACCCAGGTGTGGCCTCATTAGCATAATAAATAAAACTCTATTTCCAAACAGGATCATATTTACAGGTATACCGGTTGCTGTTGAGTCGATCCTGACTCATGGTGACCCCCTGTGTGTCAGAGTAGAACTACGCTCTATAGGATTTTCATGGCTGATTTTTCGGAAATAGATTACAGGCCTTTCTTCTGAGGCGCCTCTGGGTGGACTCGAACCTTCAACCTTTGGTTAACAGCTGACCCTGTTAGCTGTTTGCACCGCCCAGGGACTCCATTTACAGGTATAGGGGCCAGGATTTCAATACATATTTTGGGGACCACAATTCAATCCATAAGACTGGCATTTCATATATAGTCTTTCTAGTCCTTAATTCAAGGAGCCCTGGTAGCACAATGGTTAAGCACTTGGCTGCTAACTGAAAGGTCAGTGATTTGAACCCTTCAGCCGCTCCAGTCAAAAACACCTGGCGATCAACTCCCATAAAGATTGCAGCCTGGGAAACCCCAGGGGGCAGTTCTACTCTGCCTTATAGGGTCGCTATGAGTCAGAATGGACTCGACTGTACACAACAACAGTTTGTAATTCAGACCCAGGGTGAGAGGCAAGAGGGATCATGGAGGACCAGGGTCGGTGGTGCACGGTGAGTAGGCTCTCCAGAAACCACGTCGATTCCCATGGTGTAAACACTCTCACCACGGCTAATCTCAAGCTGCTCACGTGAGGTCACTAAACGCAGTCCCAAGAGGAAATGAGCACAGTCAGCTCCTGCAAATGGGTAGGGGTCGCCCCCGTACCGCTGTCCACTCAGGATCACCAGGTACAGCTCACTCAGGACCGCCAGGTACAGCTCACTCAGGCCCACGGAGGCCGACTGAGGCCCACAGAAGCTGGGGTTCCCTCGTTTTACAAATAAGAACGTTAACACCTGGAGAGGTTCGGCAAGTTACCCAAGGTCACGTGTTAAGGTCAGAGGTACAATTGAGAGTCAAATCCAGAACCTTCCATGCCAAAGCGAGTGTCTGTCGGTCTATCTGTGTCTCTCTCTCTGTCTTTCTGCTCCCTAACTCCTTCTCTGGCAAGGCCTTGTGAAAGCTCGGGGCCTAGACACACTTCCAGAATGTTCTGCGTGTGCTTCCCTGGGCCTCAGCAGTGGTACTTGCCTGGAGTAGATCCTCAGGGCTTTGGGGGCCAGACACAGCCGTGTGACTCCCTGTGGCCAAAGAGCTGCCAGCAGCTGCTTCCCCCTGATCTTGTCTCAGGTCCAGGGCTCCTGCTGTCTCCCCTCCTCACGGCCTCCTTCCTCCCCGGTGCCCTGGAAGTGGAGAACTTTCCTGCAGGTCGAGGCAGTGTGGGGAGGGGTGGTTGACACCCAAGAGTCGCTGAGCCAAGCTGTCTCCTTACACCGTTTAGAAAGAGCAGCTTTGGTTGTGAAGGGCACCTGTGTGTACTCTCCACTTAGCAGACAACTTCTGATTATTTTCTTAATGCGAGAGCAAATATTGACATCTTTGGACTGAAGGGCAGGCTGAGTGTGTGGGAATATTGACCCTCCGGGGCAGTGCTATGTGTGGTCGGACAGCAAGTGGGCAGGAAAGCAGAACCACCTGCTTCGTCCTGCCTCGCCAGCTAAGATGAACAGAAACATTCCCCTTCATCCGTGCTGATGTGCAGGCTGAGGTGCTGGGTCCTGCTAACCTGTCACAGAGGAGCCGGGAGACATGGGGCCAGCAGCAGCTCCAGTGGCTGGGTGAGGGAGGCTCGGCGCCTCCTGACCGCCTGTTCTGCCTGGAAACCGAGAAGTCGGGGCTGGGGGAGATGTCCTCCCCCCTCTGCAGTGTCTCTGCCCTGGGTGGGAACCCTCGCTCACTCTCTGTCCATCCTCTCTCCAGACCCACTTGCAGGCGACAGCTGTCAGCCCGCCTCGTCGGAGGGTGGCCATTGGCTGCTGCAGCCCCTGACAATTGTTTTGGTTATAAAACACGCACACATATGCTCACTCACACACTACACACACATTCACTCACTCACTACACACACATTCACTCACTCACACACATACACTCACACACTACACACACATTCACTCACACACACTGCACACATACACTCACACACTACACACATACACTCACACACACTACACACACATTCACTCACTACA
>NW_004444064.1:5986385-6012497 GCF_000243295.1 Trichechus manatus latirostris
TACACTCACACACTACACACATACACTCACACACACTACACACACATTCACTCACTACACACACATTCACTCACACACACTACACACACACTCACACACTACACACATGTTCACACACGTGCTCACACACATACACTCACAGGCAGACAGATTCACATACACACATACACTCACACACACTACACACATACACTCACACAGGCACACTCACACACAGGCAGACAAATTCACATGCAGACACCCGTACACTCACACACATACACTCACACACATACACACAGGCAGACAGATTCACATACACACACACACACGCTCACTCACACACACACAGATTCACACACACACGCACTCACAGTCACCCACGCTCACCCACGCTCACACATTTTCCTGCACACCCCAGACGCTGGCTTCAGCTGGGAGCAGTAGGAGGGAAGGGAGGGAGAGTCACTGGAGGGGAGCAGTGAGAACAGCTGCTCTCTGACAAGTTGGAAGGGCGGCCTCCAGGTGCTGGCGCCAGCTCAGAGCTGATATGCTGCTGGCTTCTGCCCAGGCTCCAACTCTCTGGGCAGGGAGCACCGGCCAGCCTGGCCCTGCTGGGGGAGGCTCTGCGCTGGTGGGCTTAAGAGCCACGGGCTGTGTGGGGAACCAGCAGACCGGGGTCCCCGTCTGAGAGGCAAGTTCAGGTGGTCTGGGGTGGAGCCCAAGAACCTGGTGTCAGTGACGAGAAACACTGCCCGAACTGGGGGTCTCCCGAGGTGCTTCCAGGGCCAAGACCCAGGACCTGTCTGTCTGCTTGTTGCTGGGCTGTTTTCCTTCTTAACTCCCCTGCAGTTTTGCTGCGCTGCTCTGGATGTTCCCACCAGGACTCCCTGTCATGGAATACCTGGACGGACGGAGGGGGAGCAGCTTTGTAGCCTTCAGAATCATAGCATATTCCCCTGGCCCCTGACCCCGGGCATAACTGGTGGCCGGAGCCTCTGGTTGTCCTGTGGCCTCGACCTCAGAGGCCGGGGGCCGGGCTGCACAGGCCACGGCTGTCCTGGAGAGCCCTGGTGTCTGCACAGCGCAGTGACTGTCTCGGGGAGGCCAGGACAGACCCCCTAGGAGAGCGGAGGCAGGGATTGCATGGGCCCAGCAGCCCCGAAAGCAGGCAGCTCTGGGCCCCAGGCTCTTCTGCTTTCGGAGCAGGAGCGTGCAGCTGCACCAGGGTGATTCCACAGTGAGAGTCCCCCGCTTGAGCCAGGTCCCCCAGGCAGGCGTCCGGGCCGGGCTACCCCGCCCCACACCGACTTGGACTGCTGAGGGCAAGGCTCGGCTGTGCAGACACCGGGCGGCCATCTCACAGCCATCCGGGCGTCCACATGGGGCAAGGCGGCAAGCTGGGCCCTTGTCCTTCCCCAGGCCTGCTTGCTGAGGGCACAGGTGCCCTGGAGGTGAGACCTCACTTCCTCATCCTCTGCTCTGGTCGCGTCCCATCTGCCCAAGGCCTGCCACCTGGCCCCTGAGCAGTTGCCCCACCGTCACCCTGCCCGAGCCCCAGTTCAGCCCCTAGACCCTGGCTCATCCCCCATCAAGGCCCAGGGCAGAGGGCCGTGGTCTTGACTGTACATGTCGGGAAATGGGGATAGAATTGAGAGTCTGGAGGGGAGGGCCCTGGGGTTTCTCTGGAAGTGGTCAAAATCCTGAAAAATGCCCTGCCAGTGATTGCCATACTGATCAGGAAATGAGAAGCAGCTGAACACGCCGTGGGTGTGTCTGTGTGTGTGTGTGCACATGTGTATGTATGGGGTGTGCACACAATGTGATGTGTGTATACATGCATACAAGCATGAGTGTACACGTCCATGCATGTGTGTGCATACACATATGTGTGTGTGTGCGTGTGGATGTATATGTGTGTGCATGTGTGCACACATTTGCACGTTTGTGTTGGTGGAGCTACACTGTGTGTGTGCTTGCAGGTGTGTGCACACAGGTATACGCATGTGTGTCTAAGGAAGAATAGAGCATGTCTGTTAGGCGGGCAGTGTGCGTCTGTGGACCTGTGAGTGCCTTTCCCAGTACAGTACAGGCTCACATTCTGGTGGTATCTGGAGGATCCTCACTGTTCTCTCCCTCGTGCGCCCTGCCTCCCCATGTGGTTAGAAGACCTGCTCCCCAGAGGTACCACCTGTGGTTGGGAACCACTGTGGGGAGCAGCAGCTCCTGAAGGTGAGACCCCACCAGCCCCACAGAGGGCGTGAGGAGCCAGGGCTGCAGCTCCCGAGTCCGCCCTCTGAGCCCCACCGGCTCCCGGTCCCCGGGCTGCTCGGCAGCTGCCTGGGCCCCCACCTGTGTGTGCTGCACACACACTCCCTCGGCCCCCTGGGTGGGCACAGCGCGTCTCTCAACCTTGGGGGCCACCTGTCCTGACCTTCCCGCACTCGGGTGCCCCTCTGGGCAAACGGCCAGCTGGCCAGCACGGAAGGACCCCCGTGGGCCCTAAATGGGGAGATGGGCAGGAAAGGGCTGGCAGGGAGGCTGTGACCTCTGTGGAGCCCCCTGCCACGTGGCTGCCCTTTAATGAACAGCTGATTATCTGGAATGCCTGCTGCGGAGCCGCCCCCTCTCTGCGTGGACTGCGGTGACGGTGACGCTGTGCAGCAGCGGCAGCCGCTCCGGGCACTCGAAGACTTTGATTTGCGTCAGTGCGAGCTGGCCGGCGGTGGGGGGGAGCCTTCACCCAGGGCCTTGGAGGCTGCACGGAGACACAGTGACATCACAGCTCTCCGGGGCAGTGGCCCTGCCGGGGGGGCCCCAGGGAGAGTCAGGCCGATCGTTGAGTCGGGGGCCGCCTGCAGAGCCCATGCTGCTCCCCGTGGAGGGGGCAGCTCAGGCAACGGGGCTTTTAAAAGCAGTTTCCATGATGCAAGCGTGCAGCTTGGGGAGAGGAGGGAGCGGAAGCCGGCTGTCTCCCAGAGGGCTCCAAGGATGCTCCCTTGGCCTCCCCGGGCTCGCGCTAACTGAGGGGGCTGGCAGGGGCCTGGCCACCACGGAACACGTGCAATTGCACTGTGATGAAGGGATGCCTCCAAGGACCCAGTACCAACACACACAGAGGGCGGGAGTAGGTTGACGAGATGCTCGCGCCCTGATGTGGCTGCATGGGCGCTGGCGGCGGCCGGGCCTGAGCCAGCATTTCTTGGGTGGGGGAGCCCGATGGAGTCCAGCTGTGTTCAGGGCAGCTAGCGAGGCCAGGCCTGCACCCCCTGCCCTCCGCGCCCCCACGGTGCCCATCCTGGACCCTCTCACTCTGGGCAGGAGCTAACTTGACTCCCATTGAGATTTGACAACTTATCCTTGCAAAGGCCTTCTGAGAAGGCCCCCAGTTATGGATTGAATTGTGTTCCCCCCAAAAACGTGCTGGAATCCTAACCCCTATACCTGTGGCTGTAATCCCATCTGGGAGTAGGTGTTTCTTTATTATGTTAATGAGGTCATATTGGTATAGGGTCTGCCCTAAACCCAATCGCTTCCTTCCGAGAGATATAAAGAACAGATTAGACACAGGGAAGCAAGCACAACGGGGGGAAAGATAGAGGAACGCTGAGAACACAAGAGACGCCGAGACAAGGATTTTTCCCCAGAGCAGACAGACAGACAGAGCCTCCCCCTAGAGCCGGCACCCTGAATTCGGACTTCTAGCCTCCTAAACTGTGAGAGAATAAATTTCTGTTCCTGAAAGCCGGAGCCCAGCCCCCTGGGCCCTCGTCTGCACGCACCCTCTGCTCCTCCGCCCAAACACCTTGCACATGCCAGTTGTGCCTCGGTTTACCCCATCCTTGATGCAGAACTTCCTCTTCCTCCAAACAGCAAGCCCCAAGGGCCCCTGAGCTCACCTGCAGCTCGACACTTGCTGTTCTGGGGTCCCAGTTTCTCTTGGGGCAGGGGTTCTTGTCCTCAGCGGGACTGCAGGCCCCTTGAGGTGAGACACCTGTCATTGTCCCGGGGGCAGACCAAGTGCCAGAACCGAGTGTAGCTCTAGGACCCATGGGGCCTGCACAGGGCTTTGTGTGTCTTTCCAATGCTCGACCTCCCTGTGACTCCCACCTGTTCCGGCCTTGCTCACAAGGACAGCAGGCCCCACCTCCTCTCCTCTGAGAATTTATCAGCCTTTGGTTGGAGGGGTTCCTGGGCTCTGCTCGCCCTTCACCCCATGCTTGAACCTACCACCCACCTCCAGCCCCACAAAGTGACCATGCAGGCCTGCAGCCTCAGCCCTGACATCACGCCCAGGCCCTGCACTCCAGACCCTTGACCCTGGCCTCATGGACCCTGCCATCCTGGGCCAGCACCAGAGCAAGGACGTGGGGGCCCCAGGCCTCTCTGGCTCTGTCCACAGACACCTCAGCCCAGGGGACACCGTCAGGGAGGCTGGGCTGGGCTGCTCTTCCCAGAAAGCTGTGTCTGTGCACCATGGTGACTGGGAGGGAGGGAGGAAAGACCCTAGCTGGTATCTGTCATGTCCCCAACGGATCCCCGACATCTGGCTGAAACCACCCAGACGGGCTTGAGTGAGGGCAGAGCTTTGGTTTCAGGAATGGCAGGTCCACATTCTACTCCCCTTCCATTAACGACAGACTCATGTCCCCCAGAAAGATATGTTGAAGTCCAAACTTCCAGAACCCTGTGAATACGACCTTGTTTGGAAATGGGGTCTTTGATGTTTCAGTGGTAGAATTTTTACTTTCCATGTGGGAGGCCCGGGTTCGATTCTTGGCCAATGTACCTCATGCGCAGCCACCACCCGTCGGTCAGGGGCTCAGTGGAGGGTTCGTGTTGATGGGATGCTGAACAGGTGTCAGTGGAGCTTCCCAACTAAGAGGAACTAGGAAGAAAGGCCTGGTAATTTACTTCTGAAAATCAGCCAGTGACAGCCCTGTGGATTCCAATGGCCCAGTCTACAACCCATCACGGGGATGGTGCGGGACTGGGCATCATTTCTTTCTGTTGTGCATGGGCTTGCCATACGTTGGGGATTGACTCAATGGTGGCTAACAGCAGCAAGGTGGAGTAGGTGGGTCCTGATCCCATCTGAGTGGTATCTTATAAAACAGGGGCAGAAACACAGAGGGAAGATACCATGTGTAGATGTATCTAGAAGCCAAGGAACGCCAAGGATCCCCACCCGTGACGAGAAGCTGGGAGAGAGGCATGGAACAGATCCTCCCTCAGAGCCTCAGGAGGTATCAACACGACTGACATCCTGATTGGACTCCCAGCCTCCAGAACTGTGGGAGAATATGTTCCTGTTCTTATATGGCCCCAGTTCGTGGCACTTTGTCATGGCAGCCTGGGGCCACTAAGACACCTACCCTGCTCTGCAGATCTGTGACTCGACCTTCCCCACCCTGAGCCCCCAGCCCCAATTCTGCCCACGGTGGATCCGTGGCTCTGCATCAAGTCACAGCCTGCCCCTGACTCCGAGCCTCCAGGTGGGCAGGAAGGACGCTCTCCCTCTCCCGTCTTAAAGGTGGGCTCATTTAACTGGCTCAACCCCATGAAACCGAGGCCCGAACGGTGAAGGGCTGGCCAGGGTGGGCAGGGCCGGGGGGTGGGCAGGACTAGAACGCCAGCCTCTGCTCCTCCAGCCCTTTGTTCAGCCTCCACTGCGGGGGCTCCTGTGTGACTGGAGGGGGATCTGTCCTGGTCCACTGAAGACCACCCCCAGCCCTGCTGTCCCCTCCCTCACCCTTGTGACCTCGGTGTGGGATCCTTCAGGACTGCGTCCTGAGAGTTAGTGGCTGTCCTGGTTCTTCTGCCCTGCAGGTACGTGGGCAGCTGCCCTGGGCAGGGGACTGCCTCCAAGCGCCTCAGGACAAAGTCACTGGACGATGTGCTGCCCCTGTGACCCACCTCCAGGCCGGCCGCAGCATAGGCCCCAGTTAGCCGTGCCACACAGGGCAAGGGGAGGCCTGGCTCTCCCAGCCCAGGGCAGGCCAGGCCCCCACTCACAGCCCACCTGCAGGCCGGCGCCCACTGCCCAAGGCCCAGGTCTGAAGTCTGAGCAGGCAAGGCCACTCTGCCTGTTCCCCAGCAGAGAGTGACTCACGGTCCAGACCTCCCGGGAGGGTGGGAGAAGGCAGGGCCCAAAGGGGGTGGGAGGACCATCCATCCCCAAATAGCTGCTCCTGTGTCCAGTTTCCAGCCCTCCAATACGTGGGAGTGGGGGGCACTGGAGTAAGAGCCCGCTCCCCGGGGAACAGAGGCCCCAGACAACAGGGGAGGGAAGTCCCTGGTCCTGGCCCACCTGGCTGAGGAGAGGGAGCCCAGAGCCTCAGCCAGCCACAGGAGATGAGATAGGACGTGGGCCGCAGGGACAGGCCATGGTTCCAGGGGTCACCTCCCTCCCCCAGGCAGTGCGGGCAGGACCCTGCCCGTGCGCACCTCCATCCTGCCCTCGAGGGCCCGTTGCTGGCAGAGCTGACGGGGCCATCCCTGGAGTTCCAGGGGTGGAGGACAGATAGACATACCTCACTCCAGGCCTTTGGGCACCCAGGGTGTGGCTCTCAGCCCAAGGGGCCCCGCACTCCTGGAGAAGCTGAGGGGACAGACAGGAGACAAGGAGCTTCTGAACAGGGGGTGGGAAACTAGGCGCTGTCCAGCCCTCTGCCCACCACGTGGGCCTGGACCTCCGGTCTTGGGATGGGTGAGGGGCACCCACCAGGGTCCTGGCGGGAGGAGGAGAGGCCTGGCTGTGAGTAGGGCGTGGCACTTCTCCATGTGCTTGGGGCCCGCTGGGGGCAGCCACTGAATCCGCGGGAGCAGGGGCAGCGACATGGTCTGAACTCACCCCTT
The DNA here is from genome assembly GCF_000243295.1 of Trichechus manatus latirostris. Classification (NCBI taxonomy): domain Eukaryota; kingdom Metazoa; phylum Chordata; class Mammalia; order Sirenia; family Trichechidae; genus Trichechus; species Trichechus manatus. Next base: position 5,993,223 of record NW_004444064.1, read on the forward strand.
TGGTCATCTTCAGAGATGGGCTGCCCCCTTTTCAGGCTGCCCAGCCTGGCCCTTCTTCTCCTTTACCTCTTCCTCCCTGCCACCCACTGCAGCCCAGCCCATGGGTTCCTGCTCTCCCTCGCCCCAGCAGTGAGCCCACACCCACACGCGCACACTGGGGCTGCATCATGGCACAGCCAGGGCAACCCCTGGGGGATGTCGTGGGGAGGAGGGGCTGTCCTAGCAGGGGAGAGCTGTCCCCCCGCCCCCCTGTGCAGTCACGACGTAAGGGCCCTGCGTGCACCGTCTCCAACATGGAGGTATGATCTTTCTCACGTTCAGATGAGGTCCTAACTGCCCGCGGTCACCCATCCCTGGGGGGCGGAATCAAGATTCCCATGTGGCTCCTCACTCACTGCATGAGTCTCTGCTTGCTGCTGTAACAAATGACCACAGACGTCATGGCTTAAAACAACACACATTTATGGGCTTACTGTTCTGGAGGCAGCAGTGGTTCAGGGGTGGAATTCTTGCCTTCCATGCAGGAGAGCAGGGTTCGATTCCCAGCCAGTGCAGTTCATGCACGGCCATTACCTGTCTGTCAGTGGAGATTTGTGTGTTGCTGTGATGCTGAACAGTTTTCCAGGGAGCTTCCAGACTAAGATGGACTAGGAAGAAAGGCCTGGTGATCCACTTCCAAAAATCAGCCAATGAAAACCCTCTGGATCACTACAGTCTGATCTACAACAGCTTATGGGGATGGCGCAGGACCAGGCAGGGTTTCTTTTTGTTGTGCATGGGCCGCCATGAGTCAGGGCCAACTCAATGGCAGCTGACAGCAAGAGGTCACCCACGTTCCTGGCTTGTGGCCCCTTCCTCGGTCTGCAAAGCCAGCGGAGGCCAGGGAGACTTCCTCACACCACGTCTCTCCGACACTGACTCTCCCACGTCTCTCTCGCACATGTGAAGATGCTTTGTGATTACAGGACCCACCTGGATACTCCAGGATCATCTCCCCATCTCAGAGTCAGGTTATGTCCCCCGCTGTGTAGACAATGCAGTCACAGGTTCTGGGGATTAGGACGTGGACATCGCTGGGGGCCACTATTCTGCCTACCTTTCGGTCACTCTCTCACACTGCCCCTGCCCCTCAGCTGAGCTCTGGGCACCCTGGTGCCTTTGGCCTTGCAAGTGACACCAAAGCTCCTTGTGCCCCTTCCTGTCCCCTCTGCCCACCTCTTATTGGTGCCAGGCCCAGGGTGGCCTTGGGATGATCGGATGGCCAGGCACAAGCTGGCGATTGTGGCCCCGGGGTGGATCACACAGAGCCTGGCAGGCCTGCAGCTGGCGTCCTCCTGTCCCTGTAAACAGGCCTTTGTTGGGCAGCTGGTCCCCACCCTGCCCAACTCGGGCCAGGCTGGCTCTGAGTCCCGGCTGCCCTCCTGCTGGCTGGGTGACTCGGCAGTTACTCAGCCCCCAAACAGTTAGTGCTGTGGGCTGTCACAGGCATCCGTGACCGTGATGTGGGGGCCCAAGGCCTGGGACATCACCCTATGCAGACTTTGGTGGAAGAACTTCCTTTTTCTTTGAGAACAAGCCTCAAGAGGGAACGGAGGACAACTAAATGTGTGACTGAATCCTGCTTTAGAGAAAAATATCAGATTTCCAAGAAATCATGGTTTTGTCGTGGATGCCTGGGACCCCACCCAGTTCTCTGGGGGTGCGATTCACGGCCTCCACAGCAAGGGGGGCACTTAGGAAATAAGAAGCCGCACCCAAACGGCACATAGGGACCTGGTGCCCCCCACCCCTGTGAGTACTGTTACGTCACCGTGGAGAAGAGCAAGAACAGAAAGAGGAAGGAGGAGGAGGAGGTGGGGGAGTAAGAACGGACGAGGCTGTGGTCGTGCTAACAGTTTCGATCTGGAAGAAACGGGGAGTGGGGGTGGGGTGCTGGGAATGGGCTGGGAACCCAGAGGAAGGAAAGCAGTGTCCCTGTGGCCTAGCGCCTCTTTCCACCTGGGTGGGCTCTGCACCAGAAGCTTCCATTTCCTCTCCAGCTTGCACATGTCCAGGAGGGTCTACTTCCTGCCCCTCCCGGGAGTCCCGCGGCCCCTGCCCTGGTGAGCCCTGGTAACCCCAGGCCTGCAGGAGGGCTGGCAGCCTAGGGAAGGAGCCACGCCAGACACCTCACCAAGTCCCGAGGGATGGGTGTCTGTCCTGCAGCCTCTCCCTTGGGCTTTCTGCCTGGGAGTCAGAGGCCAGACCAAACACTCCTTGTCATTGTGACTTTTGTCTTCCTTGCCGGCAGCTCGGCCAGCCCTTGGTGGCCCTGCTAAGAGTTTGCTTTCTTTGGAAGGTCACAGCAGGCCGACAGCAGGAGCTGGAGCCACAGAGAAAACAGAGGAAGACAAGAGAACTCCTTTTTGCAAAAACAGAACCGGTTGGGGGTGAGGGAAGGGCAGGGGGAGAAAACAGAAAGGGAGAGGAGGCAGAGAGAAGCCCAGCGGATGGAGCGTCTTTGCCCGGAAGGGAGAGGAGCACCTTGTCTTTCTCCTCCGCTCGTGCTTTGTGGAAGGCCCCAAATCCCAGGCTCCCTCTGTCCTTGACACCACCACAGACCACCACCACCCCCCACCGCCGGCCCAGGGGCAGCCAGGGAAGGTTCTGATGTCCACTTCTGAAGCAGCCCTGGTTATGGGTGAGCCCTGTGCCCACCCAGGCCTGCCAACGTTTCTCCAGCCTGCCTTCTGTAATGTGCCCCTGTCCTGTCCTGCAAGGAGGCCTTTGCTCCCCTGCAGCCCAGTGAGTCTCTCACAACAGGCCGTGTTCCTAGCCTGGAGCGGAGAACTGAGCTGGGTCTCAGAGCCTCAGCCATGAACGCTGCGGGGGCTGAACTGGCTGGGCAGCCTCGTGGTGAGCACAGTCTAGTTCCTGCCGCGCGCAGGAGCGAGTGGCTCAGTGCTCGGAGTCAGCTTTTCCCCAAATGTGTAAATGTTTGAAGGCGTCCCAGTCAGCGCTGCACGGTTCTGCAGGACCGTGACCACTCGCCCATGGAGCTACACGGCTCAGTCTGGAGAGGACCCCGGTGATCACGGCATCCCCTGCTCTCCTCCACATGCCTGGGGCTCCGGAAGGGCGGGGACTGGGTGCATCTTCACTCCTGTCTCACCCCTGCTGCCCCAGCCCAGTGCCCCAGCATGTAATAGGAGCTCCACAAACACGTGTTGAATGAATGAAGGTCAGCTCTTGTCTGGCATTGTTGTTGTTATACCGGTGCTGCTGGGGTTTTCTGAAATGTGTGAGTGTGTGTGTACAAGCCCAAGTGTATCTGATCGTGTAAGTGTGTAAGTGTGTGTGTATGATTGCACAAGTGTGTGAGTCTATGAGTGTGTGCATGTGTGTGTTAGTGCATGCGTGCGCGTGAGTGTGTGTACAGTGCCTGGCACACTGTGGGGACTTGCACCTCTCAGAGACTGGGCAGGGACAGATGGCCCACTCATCAGGGATCTGAAGAGGTTTGTTAATGAAACGAGCATTTTCAGAGGTGATGGCAGGGCTATGGGAAACCACCAGGGCTGCTGAGGCATCAAGTGACTAGCTATAGTAGAGGCCACTACCACCGCAGGGCCAAAGGGGTCAAGGAAGGAAATACTGTGACCAGAGCAAGGACTGGAGGCTCAGGGAGGTGCCACCTGGCAGGAGCTGTGTTCCTAGGGGAACGTGGCACTGCTGGGATGCAGAGAAGCAAGGACAGTGAAGTGAGAACATTCCCTCCTGTCTGTTCTTCCTCCCTTCTATGTCCCACCACTGCCTCCAGTTGGCTGTACCCCCAACTAGAAGCCAGAAGACAAAGGATCCTTGTGGGTGAAGCCATTCACTGGTGAGCATCTTCCTGGGATGCAGCACAGGCAGAGCAGAGAGAGGTGCAGAGAGGATGTGGGGCAAACAGAAATAGCCAATCTGTACCCCCAAAAGAGTAGTGACTAGATGATGATGGTGATTGATCATGAAAGTGATGATGGTAGTGATGACAGTATAATAATGTTGATGATGGTGACAATATCAGTGATGGTGGAGAAAGGATGTGGGGCAAACAGAAGCATCTACTCAGTACTCCCAAAATAGTAGTGACTAGGTGGTGGTGGTGGTGGTTGTGGTGGTGTTGGTGTTGGTGATGGGGTTGGTGGTGGTGGTGATGGAGTTGATGGTGGTAGAGTGATGGTAATGACGGGGGTGGTGGTGATGGGGTTGATGGTGGTGGTGGTGATGGGGTTGATGGTGGTGGTGGTGATGGTGTTGATGGTAGCAGTGATGGTAGTGATGTGGTGGTGATGGTGGTGGTGGTGATGGGGTTGATGGTGGTGGTGGTGATGGGGTTGATGGTGGTAGTGGTGACGGTAGTGATGGTGGTGGTGGTGATGGGATTGACGGTGGTGGTGGTGATGGTGTTGATGGTAGCAGTGATGGTAGTGATGTGGTGGTGGTGGTGGTTGATGATGGTGACGATGGTGGTGGTGATGATGGTGATCTAGTAATAGTAACGGGTAGTGATAGTGATAGTGTGGTATTGGTGGTAGTGCTGGTGATGATGGTGGTGGTGGTAGTGATGGAGGTGATGGGTAGTGGTGATAATGTCCTCAGTCCTACAAATGAGGTTAGCCCTTTTCTAAAAAGTCTGGAACTATCTCATTGCATTTTGCTGTCAGATCAGCACTCTAAGCTCTTAATTTCCTTTTGAAACAGCGCACAGATCACCCCCATCCTCCCCACTATGCAGGCTGGCTAGGCTGCCTGCATACACACCAGGCCACCTGACCACAGGAAATGACCGCTGGCCAGGAAGAGTCCTGTCAGCCATTAACTCACCACCTAGACACAGTTCACCCCGACCGTCAATGCATCCTTGTCCTTCTCTGAACCTGTTGACCACAGCTCACACATCCTGTGGCAGGCCCCAGTGCCCACAGCTGACCTGACTTTTTTGGGTTACTTATTGCCCAAGGTCCCCAGGCTGCTGATGGGGAGGAGCCTCTGGGGGGAGCTTCCCTCCCTCTGTGCCCTCCGGCCCTTCCTGCCCCAGATGCCCACGCACTCAGATGATGTCTCACTTTCTCTCCTTGCCCCTCCATCCCCTCAGGTCTCCCTTCTCCACCCCCCACCGAGAAGCCACTTTCCCCTCTGTTAATAAGTAGCTCCTCAGCCCAACTGCAGGGAATGCGAGAATGTGAGTCTGGTCTTGGCACACCTGGCTCCCGGGAAGGAGCGTGCCAGCTGTGAACACAGCATCTCATGACCACACCAGCCTGCAAACCCACACTCTGTCCTCCCTGCCCTCTGAGGAAGGAGCCAATTTTCATGGCAAGTCGTACAGAATGAAGCCTGCTTACCCCGGAGGGCTTCTGCATGAGTGCATTTGATCATGTGTTACACTGAACTTAAATACAAACACGTACACAACACACTGATGCACACACATGTGCGCCACATACGTGCACACACACAACACGTTTATGCACACACCATGCGTGTGCACACACACGTGCACACTCACACATATGCACACACATAGACACAACACAGATGTACACAACACTCACACACTCTCACATACACATACTTATACACAACAGACGCATGCATGCACACACACAGAACAGCTTTCTCCCTGCCACCGTGAAGCCTAGGTGCCGATACCCACCTCGTTGGAAGCCGTGGGTAAGGAGGCTTTCTCGCCTTGCAGGTGATGTTTCTTATGGCATTACAGGCCCTTGGCCCCCGTCTAGTCTGCCCTGGACTCATTTCCATGTAGTGGCTGGGCTCTTGGCGTGCTGAGGGCAGCAGAGCAGGCCTGTAGAAGGCATCGGGGAACTCAGGCTCGCTAGTGACTGTGATGTCCTCAACCTAAAGGCTGTGTGACACCTCGGGAGCATTCAGCACAGGTCCAGCATCCTGACTCCCATCCTAAGGGCTCTGTGACACCTCGGGAGCACTCAGCACAGGCCCAGCGTCCCGAATCCTGCACCAAGAGAACATTCTGGAAGCTGTGGGTGGGCTTGGAGTGTGGCTAGTGGAGCAGGTGCTGGCTATAAAATTTCAAGGCTTGCCCACCCGTCTCAGGAGGTTGAGAATTTTTTCAGAACAATGGAACCATTTCTGTGATGCCCAGGTGTCTGTTCCCAGCCCAGCCCTTTCTCCTGACCCCCACACCTGTAGAGCCCATGCTTCACCCACATAGCATTGAACAACCCCCTCAAATGGACCATGCCGACCCGAGGCTAGCAGCCCCTCTTATTTCTCCAGGTGGGGGCATATCCATCCTGCCAGCTGCTCAGCTTGACTCCAAAGACCTTAGTGTCATCCTAGACCACTCGTTTCCAGGAAATCCTGTTGGCTCTATCTTCCCCATACATCCGGAATCTGCCCACCTCACTGCCTCGCTGGCCTGGAATACTATGTGCGTCCCTACTCATCTTCCGGCCACCCTTGCAGCCATCTGTCCTCCATATGGCAGCCAGAGAGAGCCGGAAAACCAGGTGGGCCACATCACTCCTCTATCCTCACCCTCCACCCACTGGGGCTGCCTCTCCCCGGGAGGAACCCGACCTTGACTGGCATGTGCAAGAGTGCAAACCCCCCGCAGCCAGACACTCCTAATCCTCCTGCCCAGCTTTCCCTTCTAGCACTCAGCACCCTCTAACAGACTTTATAATTAACCTACTTATTCTCTTCTCGATCCTTCTCCGTCTCCCCTTGCTGGGGCCTTGTTGTTCTTGTTCTTAGTTGTCATTGAGTAGACCCCCGCGTCATGGCAACCCACAACAGAAAGAAACACTGCCTGGTCCCACACCATCCCCATGATTGGTTGGGGATTGGACCATTGTGATCCATAGAGCTTTCATTGCCTTATTTTCGGGAGTAGATTGCCAGGCCTTTCTTCATAGTCTGTCTTACTTAGTCTGGAAGCTCCACTGAAACCTATTCAGCATCATAGCGACATGCAAGCCTGCAATGGCAAACTAGAGGTGGCTGCGCACGATGCGCATTGGCTGGGAATCCAATTCAGGTCTCCTGCCTGGAAGGCGAGAATTGTACCACTGAGCTGTCATTGCCCGCATTGTCTCACGCAGCACCTTCTAATAGACCATACAATTGGCTTCTTTATTGTCTCCTCATTCCTTGTCTGCGTCCCCCTGCTGGGCCGTAAGTCCCTCACTGATGCATCCACAGTGCCTGGCCCAGGCCTGGCCTGGAGGAGGTGCTTAGCGAACACTTGCAAAGCGATTAAGTGGATGGAATGTGGTTCTATCTGCAGCCCCAGTCAGGCCCCTGGAAGCCTGGAAACTCAACCAAGTTCACAGAGGAGAAGAGAACCTGGACACTGAGGGTGGAGAAGGGTTCCTGGTTTGGGGTGCTGCTGGCTGAGTCACAGTTTTTTCCTCCCCAGATCTCTCTGCACACCTGCTCCGGGTCGAGGTGACATGACCGATGGATCTCACAGGCTGGTGGGGGGGCCCTGGGACTCAGCGGGGTGGGGGCACAGGGTCGAGGCCCAGCCTGTCCCTGCAGCTGTGCCATTAACAAATGCCTGGGATTCTGGAGCGGTTCCCACCCGGTTGGCGGGGCCAGCGGAGGGTGGCGACTCTAAGCTGACCTCCAGGAGCACCGCAGCCGTGGGCTCCAGCACTGCCCCCAGAGCCGGGGGCGTGTCACCAGAACCCACACAGGCTGATCTTGTGGGCACAGTGGCCTCCCCGGGGTGTCCCTCCCACCTTCCTGTGGCGATGTGCCCAACCTGCCCCCTCCCCCACTGTCACACACTCACTCACTCACTCAGGCCACCCTGAGTCACGGGGCAGATTTTCCATAGCGTCAGACTCACGCGGATCTTGGACCAGGAGCTGATGGGGGCAGAAAAGAGGAAGTTGGTTTTAGAAAACTCACATACCTGGGGGGTCATACCCAGAGCCGGGTCCCCAGAGGGCACCACATTCCTGCTTCAGGAGTGAGAACGGGCCTTTGGGGTGTAGACCTCACCGCCTGTGGGCACGCTTATCTCTGCCTGTGTCTTTCTGTCTCTCTCTGTCTTCGCCTCTCATTTTGTCTGTCTCTCTTACACACTAACACACACTAGCACACACTCACACTAACATACACACACTATCTCATACTCAAACACACACACTGACACACACACGCTCATACTCAAACTCACACTGACACACTCCCACACACACTCTTATACTCACACATACTGACACACACTCTCTCCACACACACTCTCTCACACACACAGTTACACACACCCTGTGTGTATCTTCACTGGAGACCAAACAGCTTCCCCGACAGAGGCGAGCAGTGTGTAGAGATCAGCCTGGCTGGTACAAGACAGAACTCAATGATTCACAGGGTCCGAATGCCTATTCGTGGACATCAGCACCCGAAACATTTATTGAGCACCTGCTGTGTTCCTAGACTGTCTGTGCTCTGTGGGACAATCTGGACATGAGGAAGTAAAAGATTTCTTCTGAAGGGAGGAGTAAATGACCAGAAACCAGAAAGTTTCTTCTTTGAGCGATGTTAGAAATGTTTACAGATGCTGGCGGTTTTCATCTTCCCGGGCACAATTCCCTCATCTTTTAGCAATAAAATTCCTCTTTGAGTATTCTTACGAAGTTTGCTTCTTTTGTTGTTGTTTTTTTCAGGGCTGCCATCATTCCCAGGATGATCAAGTGACTTGGGGAGGTCACATGATCCATGGCTAGCCAGCGGGAGGACTCAATTTTCTCGGCCACAGTAATCAGTCCAGGGATGGCCTGTGAGCCAAGTCCAAACAATCGAAGTCCTGCTCAGGTTTTACTGGAACGGTGAAGACAGAATCAATATGACCCTCCAAAGTTTGAGGGTTCCCAGGACCCTTTCAGCCTAGAGCTCCTGAGCCATCTTTGCCGGAGAATCAAGCCAACACAGGTGAAATCAAACTCAGAGTTTGAGTGAGATGGTGTTCTGTGACATCACGTGAGCTCCTGGATCCAGCTGTGCCTGAAGCCAGATACACCCTACATTTCCTTGTTAAGTCAGTCAACAAACTCCCTTCTTTGCTGAAATGAACTTGGGTTAGGGTTGTATCACTTGCAACCAAAAGGAGTCCTGACTGATGCAATTCTGAAGTGCCATGGGCACCCTCTAGAATTCATGGGGGAGCAAACCGAGGGAGGCTCCAGGTGAGACAGAAAGCCTTTCTGGCTCCTAAAGTGGGGGAGGAGGGAGACGCTTAGGTTCTGGCCAAATACGCGTGTGGACTCACCTTGTCCTGGGGCTGCTCTCTAAAATGTCCCTCCTCCAAGCTGGTGGGGGCTGCTGTTAGTAACAGTAATTGGTTTCTTGAATAGGGCCTGGCGATTGAGCTCAGGGGTCTGGAAGTAGCGGGAGACAGATTCAAAGAGATTAGAGAAAACTAGAAACTCAGACTTCCAAACAACTCTCTGTTGGAAGATTGAGTAAGCCTCCTCCTTCCCAGCTTCACACCATCCAACTACATGACCCAGCCACCCCCCCACACCCCATTTCATAGAAGCCTTGCTGTGTGTTGATTTTTCTAGTTAGAATTAACACACACTTAACTTGGAAAACAGGAAACACTATCCCCAACCTTGCGACTCCACCTCCCAGAGAACATGGTACATGTCCTTTCAGAGCTTTCTATATACACCTGTCTTTGTATCTCCTTTGAAAAATGAGAATGAGTTCCTCTGCTGTGCGGGCTGATCTTTCCACACAACAAAGTACTGGGGACATTCCTGGGTGTCGAAGCCTTTTTGCCACGTGGCGTTTGATGGGTCAGAGTGTGCCATCACAGCTACAACCCTCATTTACGGGGCCGTCGACTCGAGTTTGGCATATGGGTGGTTTCTAATCCTTCACCTCAACCTTCTCAAGGAGGCTTCTCCTTCTCAAATTCTCCTTAGGAGCATTTCTAGAAGCGCTGCTCTGCCATGAACGCAGTCTTCATATTGCTGTCGTGTATGGCCAAAATGCCCAATTTAAAGCCTGTTTGTGTTTGTTGTACTGTGGTGGCTTGTGTGTTGCTGTGATGCTGGAAGCTATGCCACTGCTATTTCAAATACCAGCAGGGTCACTTACGATGGACAGGTTTCAGTGGAGCTTCCAGACTAAGACAGACTAGGAAGAAAGGCCTGGAGATGGAGATCAGAAAATTAGACAATGAAAACCCTATAGATCGCAATAGAACATTGTCTGATACAGTGCTAGAAGATGAGGCCCCTCGGTTTGAAGGCACTCAAAATCCGCAGTGGCTGCAACAATGGACTCAAGCAAACCAGTGATCATGCAGACAGTGCAGGCCATGCAACAAGCTCATTTAGTAGTGCCTGGGGTCACCATGAGTTGGAGGCCGACTTGATGGCAAGTAATAATAACAACAAGCACCTCGCCCATGACCCTGTAGGTGTTGCCCTTGTGGTGGGCACCATAGTCCCTTTTGTTTGACAGAAGAAGCAGCAAGGACAGCTCTAAAGGGGAAGAGGTGCAAGGATGGTGTGAGAGAAGCCCATCCCCAAGGTGGGATGGAGGGGCAAGGGGTTTGCTGCCCCTGGAGACAGAGCCCATCTATTCAGCACAGACTCCTCTCACCTGGCCCCCAAGGTAGGAGACCAGACCAATGCACATCTTTGCAGCACGCTGAAGACCTCCCTACCTGGGGATGCTGACGGTGAAGGGGCTCCCAAGGACCAAGTCACAGCAGCAAGTGGCTCTGCAGCGGGACATTTCTCTCCAGGCTCCTGTTCCCTCCCAGGAGCAGATTTTGTCTCTAGTGTTGGGATAGCACAGAGTGTCCTGTAAACTCTGACATGGGGTCATTGGGGCAGACACACAACAGCCTTTTGTCAGTGTTACAGTCACACTGCAGAGGGTCTCAACCAACAGCACAAATGCCTGTCTGTATCAGACAACCACCAGACACCCACTTTCGTCACATCCATTTTAGCTTACACTTGGGGGATCCTTCCAGCCAAGGTGACCAGGGCTGACACATCAATGATGGGGTCAAGCCACATGTCAAAGGTTACTGTCAGTCACTGCAGACCTGGAAGTTGAACATGGACCCTCACATGGACCCACATACCACCCATGTGGGTACCTGGGTTTTATGCTCATATCCTAACCCATTAACCAGGTTGGAGAACACTCGAAGTTTCCATTTGTGGTGTTTGTTAAGTGAAGGGGCATAAATGGTGAGGGAAACGTGGATAGGAGGGCTAGAGGCAACTCATGGAAAGAGAAGCAGGTTCCAAGGAGCATGGCTGGGTGAAGCTGTCCTTTGATAAAACCAAAAACACCCAGTTGACCATTGAGTCTACTCCGACTCATGGCAACCCCATGTGTGTCGGAGTAGAACTGTGCTCTGCAGGGTTTTCAATGGCTGATTTTTTGGAAGTAGATCAGGAAGACTTTCTTCCAAGGCAACTCTGGGTGGATTCAAATCTCCAACCTTTTGGTTAGCAGCTCAGTGGTTAATGTTTGCACCACCCAGGAGTAACAGCAAAGAGATTAGACAATAATCCCTTAATCAGGGTCAAGTTTGGGACTGATGGCCTAAGCGCAGCCAGCAGAATTCTGTCCAAGCCCCAAGGGAGCCCTGGACCAATTGCACTCCTAGGTACTTACCCAAATGATATGAAGACCTATGCCCACGCAAAAACCTGCACCCAAACATTTTTAGCAGCTTTGTTCGTAATTGCCAGATATTGGAAGCAACCAAGATGTCCTTCAATAGATGAATGGATAAACTAACAGTGGTACATTCATACAGTAGAATATTATTCAGTGATAAAAAGAAATAAGCTCTCAAGCCAGTAAAAGATACAGAACCTTAAATGCACGTTGCTGTGTGAAGGCAGATAGTCTGAAAAAGCTACATACTGGATGGTTCCAACTAAATGACATGCCGGAAAAGGCAAAGATCAGTGGTGGCCAGGGAGGCAGGGAGAGGGATGGACAGGTGGAGCACAGGGCATTTTCAGGGCAGTGACACTGTTCTGCAGGATGCTGTGATGGTGAACACATGACATCATGCTTTTGTCAAAACCCACAGAACTCTGCAACACAAAGAATGAGCCCTAATGTGAATTACGGACTTTAGTTAATAACAATGTATCAGTATAGGTTTATCCATTGTAACAAACTAGCCACAGGAACGCAAGATGTTGATAGGAGAACAATGGGTATAAGAGGTATGTGGGGATTCTCTGTACTTGTTGCACACTTTTTCTGTAAACCTAAAACGGCTCTAAAAAAATAAAGTCTATTAAGAAGAAAAATCCTTCCCAAGACCCAGCAGATGATCCCAAACAAGGCAGCACTTGAACTGCAGAAAGGAACTCCGCTGATGGAGACCACCCAGACAGCAGTCAACACCCACAGAGCTTTCAATTGCCCGGGCAAAAATGGCTGCTGTAAACAGACAGAGAGACTGCAAATTACACATGCATCTCCCAAGTAAATTTTTTATTTTCATAAACATTACAAAAAACAGCTTACAGAACTTGACCTGTGGGCAGGCGCGGACAGTGTAAAGGTGGAGATGGCCCCAGCATCTACCAAACTCAAGTCCATCCTGTGTATCTGGAACCCCCTGTCCCCAGTTCTGGGCATACTTCCACTGTACCCAGTGGGTGTCTTTCTTCCTGAGTTCTTCTCACCATTTCAAACGGAGTCTGCTTCAAAATCAGACTCCTTGTTTTCTCCCTAGCCTTGGCAGTCTCTTTTACCTTCTGTAGGGGATTGAATGGTAGACCCCGGAAGTTTGTCCATCTGGAACCTCAGAATGTGATCTTGGTTGGAAATAGAGTCTTTGCAGGTATAATTAGTTAAGATGAGGTCATACTGGATTGGGCTGGGCCCTAAAGCCAGTGTCTGGTGTCCTTGAGAGACACAGGGAGAAGGCCATGTGACAATGGAGGCAGAGATTGGAGCAGTGCATCTACAAGAATTGCAGAAAGCCACCAGAAGCTGGAAGAGGCAAGGAAGCCAACACAGCCAAAGACCAATGACTGTTAACTTCGTTGATGGAAACAAAAGAAATACTATTCTCCTACTTTCTGTGTGCTTGAAAATTTTCATAATGTAGAAGTATACAAACAGGTGGGGAAGGAGGAGCCCTGCCCCTCAGTACCTGTTTGCATTTCTGGATCACACGTGAGTGAAAGCCAAAGGAAGCCCAAGTCCCTGGGAGTCCCGAGAAGCCTCAGCTGGTTTAAAACAAGGAGTCACCAGCCCCGTATTCACATGTCTCCACCTGCCTCTCAACACCCGCAAAGCTTATGTTCACCCAAAGCTCCTGGTCCAGCTCCCTGACTCTGAAGAGCCCAGGAGAGCCCAGGAGAGAGGTAGTGAAGTGGGGAGGTTTACAAAGTGAATGTGGGGCCATGGGGCCCAGAGCTGGAAGGGATCTTAGACATCGTCTGTGCAATGATGAACTCCCTGGTTCTACACTCTAGGAGTGAGGCTCAGAGAGACTAGGTGACTCTCCTACTTTGCACAGCAAAAGAGCAAAGAATCAAGGTTGAATCCAGGCCCATCCACTCCAGATTCTGGGCCCCCAGCCCCCTCACTCCCTGACATGCGTGTAAACCTAGAGGCAGAGAAGTTAGGGGGCATGTCTGCCACGTGATGCAGCAGACACGGCTGTCCTATGGCAGTGACTCTCCCAGCTGTGCTGACAGGTGTCCAAAGGCACACACGCCAGGTCAAGATCAAGGATGGGCAGAGACCTGGGTGACAGGGTGACCTCCCCATGCAGCTGGCTGACTTGGTATACTGGTGTGGAGAAGAGTGTAAGGCCAGGAGACCTTTTACCAGCTCCCATCTGGGTTCCAGGGTGACACGGGTTCATGAAGCTGAGAATTGGTGCCTGATCTTCTCCAAGGATATTCCAGGAAGCAGTCAGTTTTTTGAAGGCCTTTGAAATGCCTGTGAAAGCAGCAAGAGGAAATGAAGTCATCCATGAACTTCACTTAGAAATACAGCCTTAGGAAATAATGTTACAAAATAGTGTTCCCAAGGCTGTAAATCTCTACAGAAGCAGACTGCCACATCTTTCTCCCGCAGATCCACTGGTGGTTTCAAACCACTGACCCTTTGGGTCGCAGTCCAACACTTTAACCACTGCGCCACCAGGGCTCCTTAATATTAACTGCAAGTGTTATAAATCTATAACAGTGAAAAAATGGAAAACAATCCAAATTTCCTTAAAAAAAAAAAAAAAAAAAACCTGCCACCGTTGAGTGGATTCCGACTCATAGTGACTCTATAGGACAGAGTACTTCCCCATAGAGTTTTCAAGGAGAGGCTGGTGGATTTGAACTCCAACCCTTTATTTAGCTGTGGAATGCTTAACCGCTGGGCCACCATGGCTCGGAATTCCCTAAAGCACCCCTAAAATAATGCTGTATGATAAAGTAATACTTAATGGCACAGGAACATGCTCTTGATATATTAAGTTAAAAAGGATGATAGATATACAGTATGATCTCATCTTTTGATATATTCTATTATTTACATTAGTTATGTGATCTGAAACAATTTTATATTATACTACTTTCTATTGCATCGGTGGCGTTGGTAATTGTCTTTGAGTCGGCTCTGACTCATGGTGACCTTATATACAACAGAACTAAGTATTGCCCAGTCCTGTGTCATCTTTGTGATTGTTGGTGTGTTTGAGCCCATTGTTGCAGCTATTGTGTCAATCCATCTCACTGAGGGTTTCTCTCATTTCGCTGACCCTCTACTTCACCAAACCTGATGTCCTTTTCTAGTGATTGGTCTTTTCTGATGATGTGTCCAAAGTAAGTTAGGTGAAGTCTCGCCATCCTCACCTCTAAGGGGCATTCCGGTTGTATTTCTTCCAAGACTAATTTGTTGATTCTTCCAGCAATCCCTGGTATAGTCAATATTCTTCGCCAACACCACAGCTCGAATGCATCAGTTCTTCTGTCTTCCTTTTTCATTGTCCAGCTTTCATATGCATGAGGGAATTGAAAAGACTATGACTTGGATCAGGCGCCGCTTAGTCATCAAAGTGACTTGTATTAAATTATTACAAACCTTATATTACATTATCAGAGATCATAGTCTATTACGTTGTTATATTAATTATAAATATAAACTGGGACGAAAGACATGAAGTTTTTCAGAACTTATGTGTGATGGGCAGTTGCATTGAAGGGGGTTTTTACTCTGTTCTGCATGATTTTTTTGATATTTACTGAAGGACTAGTAGTGTTATTTATTTGATACCTGTTATATTCCTGGCCTCACACCCAGGACTTTACCTGCAAGGTGTGGGTATTATTACTGACATTTTGCAGAAGTGGAATCTTAAGCTAAAGAGCATCAAGGTGCCCCCTGGTGAGTGGCAGAGCCAGGGCCTGAGCCTGAGTCTATGATGACAGACCCCAGGTGCATGGGGTCTCAGTAGGAAGCAAGATCAGGCTACCCGACCCCATCGCCGAGTGCGAGCAGCCTCAGGAGAGCCCTCTGAGCAGCCTCTGGCCCTGGGCAACTCCTGCTGACCCTCCCCGAGAACCTGCCTTCCCAGGCATGCGCGGCCAGTGGGTGCAGAGTGGGAGTCCCAGCCAGCTTCACCTGCAGCCAGGCCTCTAGCTCATGCATACGTGGTATAGACATGGGGAGTACGGCCAGCCCCCAGGCCTGTGTGTCCCATGAAAATGCCTGGGAGTGAGTGGCACAGTCCAGAGATCCTGGCTGGGAGCCAGGCACCACCATGATGACAGGGAGACCCTCCTCCAGCCTCTTCCTCCCTCTCTGCTCCTGGTCTGCACCCCAAACACAAAAGTGCTGCTGGGGCTCCTCTTGAGCCCATGAAGACTCAGGCCCACATCAGCAGGGGTATATTTGGTTTATATTTGCAGCCAAGAAAATGATCAGGGGGTCACAGAACAGGCAGCCACGCCTGGGGCCTCAGCTCCCTCTCTTGCCCTGGAGCAGAGGGCGCCATCTCAGCTGGGTCCCCAAAGGCAGCAGGACACTGGCCGCCTCCACGGGCCACCGACTGACTTAATGGCCAGCGTGTGGCCACAGGGCAGCCGATCCGGCTGGCTGCAAGCGCAGATGGGTGAACAAAGCAGCCCATTAAAAAGCAATCCAGTAGGCATTTCCGCAGCCAGGCCTGGAGCTGGAACAAGCAAGGAGTGAGCTCCTTGGCAGGACACCCAGGTCTCCCTTTCTCATAAGCAGCTGTGCCCAGGACTGTACGGGTCAGACCATGCTGGAGGGACAGGCATGACTGGGTCCCGGCAGAAAGAGGTCACAGTCAGAGAAAGCCCCCGAGGACTCTTCCCTCACACAGCTGTCTCCCCTTTCCGCCATTGCCTCATTCATTCATTTATGCATCCAAGCATGCATTTATTCATGCATGCATGCATTAATTCATCAAATGGTCAGTGAACATTTATTACGTGCCAGGGGCTGTCCAGGAGCCCTGGTGGCGCAGTGATTAAGAGCTTAGCTGCTAACCAAAAGGTCTGCAGTGTGAATCCACCAGCCACTCCTTAGAAACCCTGGGGGCAGTTCTACTCTGTCCTATAGGGCCACTGTGAGTTGAAATCGACTTGATGGCAACAGGTGTTTTTTTTTGTTTGTTTTTTTTTTTTTTTTGGTTTAGGGGCTGTCCGAGGTGTGAAGGCACAGCCCAGAACCAGCCCCTGCCCCTGACCACCCCCATCCCTACCCCGAGTAGCTGATAATCCAGAGCAGGGCCTGGGAGCTGATAACCCAGGAGCCAGGCAGATGATGAGAACCAGCAAAGGGGACCACGTGTGAGAACACAACAGCGAGAGAAAGACTGTGTGTGACAGTGGGCCTCAGCCTCAGGCTGGGGGCAATAGGGAGCGGTGAGGAGTGAAGCTAACGAGAGCACCTGTCACTGAAGGGAGCAGCCAGAACCCAGATCTGGCCAAGTGGTGCCAGAGCTTCTATTTTTCAAGAGAAACCCCAAATCAGGAATTTTATATCAATTCTTTCAATGTGCCAATGCTGGTACTTAAGCCATTTAAAAAAAAAAAAAGTGTGTCAGACAAAGCAGGTTTATGGATTCAGTCCAGCTTCAGGCTGTAGTTTCTGGCCCCAGCCCCCAAGAAAGTCTGGACAAGGCCTGGCCCTGCTTCTTCCAGCAATCGCTCTGAACACCTGGCAGCAGTGCAAAGAAGTAACCTTAAGAATGTCGAAAAAATGCACACATGCGTGTTGTCATGGGTTGAATTGTGTCCCCCAAAAATATCTGTCAACTTGGCTAGGTCATGATTCCCAGTATTATATGATTGTGTACCATTTTATCATCTGCTGTGATTTCCCTACATGTTGTAAATTCTATCACTATGATGTAATAAGATGGATTAGCAGCAGTCATATTGATGAGGTCTACAAGATTAGATAGTGTCTTAAGCCAATCTCTTTAGAGATATAAAAGAGAGAAGTGAGTAGAGACACATGGGAACCTCATACCACCAAATAAGCAGTGCCAGGAGCAGAGCGCATCCTTTGGACTGGAGGTTCCTGTGCAGAGAAGCTCCCAGACCAAGGGAAGACTGATGCATCTCAAGGACCTTCCTCCAGAGCCGACAGAGAGAGAAAACCTTCCCCTGGAGCTGATGCCTTGAATTCGGACTTGTAGCCTACTGGGCTGTGAGAGAATAAACTTCTCTTTGCTAAAAGCCAGCCACTTGTGGTATTTCTGTTATAGCAGCACTAGACGACCAAGACACGTGTGTAGTCTGTCATATGTTGTCTTACCTTAGACCACTTGAATCACACAATCTAGGGGCAGGGTCCAGGAATATATATATTTTTTAAAGCTCCTCCTACCCTGTGTCTATAGCAGTAGGCCTCCAACTCTGGGGAGTATAGTTGACCACACCACTCCCTGCTGTGCTCTGCCCACGGGCTGCCCCCATCAGAGATGGAGCGTGGTTGAGATACTGAGACAGGCCCATCCGTGGGACATAGGGGCTTCTCAGCTGGTGGACTGGTTTGAGAAGTCCTTGCAGCCTTGTGGAACCTTCCGGAACCAGGGCTTCAAACCGGTTCATTTCGGTTCAACCACCTGCTGAGAGTTTGCATTTCCACCCCAGATATACTGAATCAGAAAGAATCTCTCTTTTAACAAGATCCCCAGGTGGTCCTTATGCCAGAAGCATTAGCCTCACCTGGGAGCTTGTTAGAAATGCAAATTCTCAGCAGAGGGGTCAAAGCAAAACAAACCATGGGTTAGAAGCCCTTCCAGAAACTACAGGCAGCCTAGGACACTTGATCCAATCTCCTCTCCCTCCTTTCTCCTGCACTTGGGGGTCAGACTGACATTGGGTTCTGCTCCTCCCAGCCGCCTTCAGCTCCCTCCCGATCTTTTCTCATGCAGGTATTTTGGAATAAAGTCCTCATTTGTTTAATGCATGTTGACACCTGCTTCTTGGATGACCAGGAGGGACACTCTCCCTGGGAATTAGGAGTGTGGCTAGTCTGCAGACAGAGTCTCCCACGGGGCTCTCTGATGTGGTGATGGGTGGATGGCAGTCTCTGGACTAAGCGTGAGGAGGTCTGGGTTTGAGCCAGCCTGTCGGTCAGCCCCCAGTGACCATGGGCCACCCTGGCTCATCTCTGGGCCTTGCTTTAGGAGAAGAGGAGGAGGTGGGACTGGATGTTCTCCCAGGCCCTCCCATCTCTCAGCTGGCACGGCCTTTGCTCTGGCTTCGGGCCTGGGACTGGACTTTGCCTGCAGCACCGGGCCACACGCAGAACTGAGGTTGGAGCGGGTTCCCGTGGGAGTCCTCCTCCCTTTGCTGTCCCACAAGCTCCTGTGATCCTGGCCCCCCGAGCTGACGCCGACTTTTGGGCCGGTCTTTGTGGGGCCCTGCTCCAGCCACCCCCACCCTGGGCCACTGGGGCATACTCCTCACGGGTTCCCGATTCCACCCTGGATTCCTGAGGTCAGGCACCGTGGGCAAGCGAAGACATCTCTCACAGCGAATCAGCGCTCTCCTCTCTGCTCAGACCCCTCTCTAGCTCCCCGCATCTACTGAGAGCAGAATCTCAATCCCACAGGCCCTGGGGCCTGCCTGTCACCCCACCCGCTCCCCTACCCTTCGTGGGCCCACTCCCCTCCCCTCCTCCCAGCCCAGGGGGCCTTGGTGCACACCACCCATGCCTGGAAGGCTCATGGTCCTCACCCAAATCACCCTGCCCAGGGGGCCTTGGTGC
>NW_004444064.1:6012734-6016653 GCF_000243295.1 Trichechus manatus latirostris
CATGCCTGGAAGGCTCATGGTCCTCACCCAAATCACCCTGCCCAGGGGGCCTTGGTGCGCACCACCCATGCCTGGAAGGCTCATGGTCCTCACCCGAGTCACCCTGCCCTGCCCTGCGTGGCCTGTTCTTCCCTCTGTGGCTGGTGTTCCCTCACAGGCCTGCTGCAACAAATGACTTGCTTGTGTTGCCTGCTGTCTGCTCCCCACCAGGACGGCAGCCTGGAAGGGGAGAACCACCTCGCTGCCCTCCTCTGTGCTCCCGGGTCCAGGTCCATGCCTGAACCATGCGGCTGCCCAGTTTGTGGTCCCGTGGTGCCCTCCTCCCCACAGGGCCTGCAGGAGACAGGCCTCCCCGTGGCAGCTGCTCCTTCTTCCGTCTTTAAACTACAGTTACTCTTTGGGAGCTCAGAGGGCTAACAATTCCTGTCTGCCTGTTCCACTGTCATTAAATCTTCAATCCACACCTGTGAGTGGGGGCGCTGGGAGAGGCTGGAGAGGGGGGAGATTGGACAGAGAATGACCGAGCTGGGGGAGGTGTCCCTGAGCACCACTCAGGACACAGAGCCGTGAGCTCTGGAGGACATGCGGGTGGGCAGAGGGCAGGGCAGCTAGCCGTGATGACTGTCAGAACATGGAGGGGTTTCTGGAATCTTCCTCACTCTCTAAATGTGTCCATCTTAGACACCAGGCTGTGGAATGCCCGGTGGTGGGGTGGGGGCGGTGGCTGACATCACACAGTAGTCTGAATGGCCACCCGAGCCTCTAGGGGCTGCTCTTATCTGCATCAGCCCCGAGGCTTTGCTGATTAGCATGGGATGGTTGGTGGTGGAGTTTTCCTGGTAAATCAGCTGCTTGTTAATCAGCCTAAGGAGTGTCGGGAAGGGCTCTGTGGGAGCAGTGGATGGTACTCAGGACAAGTGGGGTGTCTCAGATGGTTTAGAGCTGGCGCCCACCTGTGGGTGTGGGGAGGGTGCCTGAGAGAGAGTTCTAACCCCTCCAGGGCCTTGTCTGGACACCTGTGGGAAGTTTTCTGGGTGGCTGGGAAA
The DNA here is from genome assembly GCF_000243295.1 of Trichechus manatus latirostris. Classification (NCBI taxonomy): domain Eukaryota; kingdom Metazoa; phylum Chordata; class Mammalia; order Sirenia; family Trichechidae; genus Trichechus; species Trichechus manatus. Next base: position 6,013,781 of record NW_004444064.1, read on the forward strand.
TGCTGTGCGCCTTCCCCCACATCCCCACCCCTATGGTGGCTGGAGTACCTGCAAGGACAGATGGCTGGGACCCCGGACCCACAGAGCAGGACTGGGAACTGGTTCACCACTGCTTACCAACACAGGCTCATTTCCAAGGTTCTCTGGTGCGGAGCCAGGTTGTGGGGGCTGATCCTCAGACTCCAGAACTGCTGGGGTGCAAGCTGCCTGCCCATAACACCCCACAAGTGGTGGTCCATTCATGTCATCAGCCGTTTTCACTCTGTTCTCATCTGGGGGAGACCCCGAGGACATGGGGCTTAGGCCTGCAGCATTGAGGCCATGGTGTCTGGGGAGGGGAACCCCGATCTTCCAGGAGCTGAAGAAAGGTCACGAGAGGCCACGGCTGGTGGGCCAGACCCTGGGAATCATCTGAAACATGCTCTGTGGGCCCACGTTTTTCTCTAGGGCGGAGAAGAAAATGGGGCCCCTGACTTGCCAAGGGGGGCCCTGTCATGGGAACCCCACCCGTCTGTCAGTGTGTTATACTGTGGTGGCTTGCGTGTTGCTGTGATGCTGGAAGCTATACCACCAGTATTTCAAATACCAGCAGGGTCACCCATGGTGGCCAGGTTTCAGCAGAGCTTCCAGACTAAGACAGATTAGGAAGGAAGGCCTGATGATGTACTTTCAAAAACCAGCCAGTGGAAATCCTAAGGATCACAACAGAATGCTGACTGATGTAGTGCTGGAAGATGAGCCCGTAGGTTGGAAGGCACTCAAAACACACAGTGGGCACAACAATGGACTCAAATATACCAACGATCGAGAAGATGCTGCAGGACTGGGCAACGTTCCATTCTGTCACACTTGGAGTCACCATAAGTCGGAGCCAAGTAGGTCATAACTAACAACAAGGGTCATGGGAACAGGCCCTCTGACAGCTCACCAGGTCAGACAATGCACAGGAGCCACTGACTTAGAAGACTCATGTTGGGTGTCTGCTCTCCAGCTCCTTTAACTGGAATGATCCTAGTGTCCAGCTCTGATGTCCCCAACTCTGTCTCTTGACCTCAGGGCCTATAGATCCAGGTTCCACATCCCACCATCCATCACTGCCCCTTCCCCACCCTCCCTGGCTCTCAGCTCTACCATCCACCCTTCCCAGGTACACTGACCCACCCACCAGCATCACTGTCAAGCCTCCCACCTGGGCCTCTGAGGCTGGTGGTCATGCTGGCCCTTCTCCCCTGCACGCCCTAGTGGCCTGGCCAGGCCCAGGACTGGGAGATGTTGCCCCGTCCTGGAGGGGAGCAGGATCCAGGCTTCCAGCTGGAGCTCCAGGGCTGGCCTGAGGAGAGCAAGAGCCAGGGTGAGGTTGTTCCTGAGTTAAGATGCTAACTCAACACACTCTTACGGTGTCTGAACCAGGCTCCCCAGGAACACAGGGGGCTGGAGTGTGAGTGCAATGCAGGCCCCCCACAGAACCCCCTTCCTGGCCCTTCAGTGACAGTTTAGGGGATGGGGGTGCTGGTGGCGCCCCATGCTGTCTACGGGAGATATTTGGGAAGGGCGGTCTTCACTCACAGGCTGCGTTCATGGAGATGGCTCAGTACAGTCTCACTCTCTGGGTTGGCAGCCCAGTGCCAGGCTCTCTCACCACTGAGATCTCAGAGGGTCCTGGGTATCTGCAAATACACCCCAAGGCCTCCGAGGGGATCATCAGGGTGCGCTGAAGCCCCAGGATCCTGGCCTTTGCCCCCCAGCCCCAGATAAATGCTCAGAGCAGAGCCAGGCAGCTGTAAGCTGGGAATGGGTGGCCAAACAGTGGACTGACCTCCTTTACGGGGTCCAGCACCTCAGCCTGTGGAGAGGTGGGTGCCAGGGCAGGAGCCCTCAGCTAAGGTGGGGACCCCAGCCCTCCACATCCTCAACAGAGGGATCTTTGAAGTCGGAAATGCTGGGCAACCTTTACCATGGGGACAGAGTTCCTTGCCACTTGGAGCAGCCTGGGGTTGCCAGGGCTACAGGAGGAGTGAGACCAATGGGGACAGTTGTTGTCATTGCTGCCATTGTCCTTGTTGGTGTAGGTGTTGTTGATGATGGTCTTCTAGTTGCTGTGGCTGCGATAGAAGTTATTGCTGGTGTTATAGTTGTTACTGATGTTGTAGTTCCTGTAGTTCTAGTAGTAGGTGTTGTAGTTGTTGTTGAGGTTGTTGTAACTGTTGTAGTTGTGGGGTAGTGGTTGTTGTCATTGTAGTGTTTGTAGTTGAGTTGTAGTAGTAGCTGTAGTTGTGATTGTAGTGGTTGTAATTGTGCTTGTTGCTGCTGCTGTTACGGTAGTTATGGTAGCTGAGCTGTAGTAGTGGTTGTAGTTGGCCTGTAGTAGTAGTTGTTGTAGTCAGGCTATAGTAGTGGTTGTAGCTGACCTGTAGTGGTAGTCGTTGTAGTCAGGCTGTAGTAGTGGTTGCAGTTGACCTGTAGTGGTAGTCGTTGTAGTCAGGCTATAGTAGTGGTTGTAGCTGACCCGTAGTGGTAGTCATTGTAGTCGGGCTGTAGTAGTGGTTGCAGTTGACCTGTAGTGGTAGTCGTTGTAGTCAGGCTGTAGTAGTGGTTGTAGCTGACCTGTAGTGGTAGTTGTTGTAGTCGGGCTGTAGTAGTGGTTGCAGTTGGCCCATAGTGGTAGTCGTTGTAGTCGGGCTGTAGTAGTGGTTGTAGTTGACCCGTAGTGGTAGTTGTTGTAGTCGGGCTGTAGTAGTGGTTGTAGTTGGCCTGTAGTAGTAGTAGTCGTGGTAGTCGGGCTGTAGTAGTGGTTGCAGTTGACCTGTAGTGGTAGTTGTTGTAGTCGGGCTGTAGTAGTGGTTGCAGTTGACCTGTAGTAGTAGTTGTTGTAG
>NW_004444064.1:6016753-6078911 GCF_000243295.1 Trichechus manatus latirostris
AGTTGTTGTAGTCGGGCTGTAGTAGTGGTTGCAGTTGACCTGTAGTAGTAGTTGTTGTAGTCAGGCTGTAGTAGTGGTTGCAGTTGACCTGTAGTAGTAGTTGTTGTAGTCGGGCTGTAGTAGTGGTTGTTGTAGTTGCTGCTGCCATTGAGTCATCCCAACTCATAGTGATCCTGTGCACAATGGAACAAAACACTACCTGTTCCTGCTCCAGCCCCACGATCAGTTGTGGGTTGGACCATTGTGATCAATAAGGCTTTCACTGGCTGATTTTCAGAAGTAGATTGCCAATCCTTCCTTCCGGAACATCTCTGGGTGGACTTGAACCTCCAATCTTTTGGTTAGCGACCAAGCACATGCACGATTTGCACCACCTGAGGGCTCCAGCGGGGTAGTGGGCACACTGAATTGTCACTGGGTCCGAGTGGAGTGGAGGGAACGAACACTCCCAGCCTCAGGCATGGCAGAGCCTGGGGTGGGCCCTATGGCGCTGGGGTGCCTGGGCTTTCATGGGGCAGGTGGCCAGCTCTCAGTGACTGAAACTGTTGACACCTGTGTCCCGTCACCTGGGGGAATATGCAGAGGTTGCACGGCCACCTGTGGACAGGAAGGGTTAGTCTTGAGCCTCGAAGACCTGGTCTGGGGGGTGGCCTGCAGCTTCCCCACCTCCGGTGTCCCTCTTGGCCACAGCCATGCATAAGAGTAAATTTGCATCCAGTTTTACAGGCTACAAATTTAAAATCACATCTTTCCTGCTACTTAAATTTCCACATGTTGGACCTGGAAGGGAGTGAAATTTTTTTTTTTACACTGAACTGATTCAAGTGGGCATGTCTCCAGGGTCAGAAGTGACCGGGAGATGCTTTTCCCTGTTTTGAGAATATATATCATCATTTTACATCCTCTGCAGCTGGCCACACTTGCCCCAGATGCCCTTACAGCCGTCTGTTTTGATGGTGAGCCAAGGGGAACGTTCTCACACTCCTCTGGTGGTGAGGTTTTCTGGGGCTGTGCAGAGGAAGTACTGAGAACGTTACAGTGACCAGCGCTCCCTCGGATGTGTTTTATTGTTTTAATATATAAATCGGGTCTTTTAAAAAATGAGCGACAAATCTCATGGTGCATTCCTTTTATGTGCATGAACTCTAATTATTTGATATTTTGCAAGAACCTGGAAAATCGTGTTTATAATTCCTCTGAGACCAGGCGTGAAAAAACTTTATTACAACGCTGGACTCTTGTTCTCAGGATTTAGACGCTTAGTACTGAGGACGATCGTGACATGCACGAGGTCTTTTGAGAATGGACCATCAGGTTTCATTTGCAGCTGAAATACAATATAGGTGCTAATTGTTACTGTCGTTATGAGACAATTCTGACTCATGGTGACCCCATGTGTCAGAGTGAAACTGCAGATTGCCAGGCCTGTCTTCCAAGGCACCTCTGGGTGGGTAACCTGCCAATCTTTCTGGTAACAGTTGAGCTCTTAACCACTGGAGCGTGAGTCATGTCGTAGAAGAAATACAACAGAATGCTCCTTAGAAGCAAGGATGGCAAGACTTTGGCTCCTTACTTTGGATGCCTCATTGGGAAAGACTGGTTGCTGGAGAAGGACATCATGATTAGTAAAACAGATGGTCAGCAAAAATGAGGGAAACCCTCAATGAGGCGGATTGACATAAGAGCCACCATAATGTGCTCAGACGTACCTATGATTATGAAGATAGTACAGGACCAGGCAATGCTTCATTTTGTTATACATAAGGTCACCACGAGTCGTAGTCAACTCATTGGCAGCTAACAACAACAACAAATGATGTCTGTTGACCTTTGCCTCGTTGTGTGTTTCTGGTGTTTGCAGACCATGGAGAACAAGGGAGATCTGACCACTCCATTGTGCTTGGGGCAATTTCATCATTTTCATTGTTAAGTCATATTGTGGGTTCCAGAACAGATGAAGGGCCTGGTCTCTCCACCCCACCCCAACCTCTGTGTGTGCAGAGAGACAATCTCACAGATACAGCCAGGGAAGCCGGGGCTTTGCACATGGCTCCTGGCCAGCTGAGCATCTGGCAGCCCCGGGCCTCAGAGAGATGGCTGAGGGCTGTGTCTATCCCTGCTCTCATCCCTTGTCACCTCTTGAGGCTGTGTGTCTGTCATTGTGGAGCTGGGCCTTCTCCCAGCCTTGGGCAATCCTTGACTGTTAAGTGGCTCAAGAATGCCAGTGAGGGTATTTTGCGGCCAGGCAACAGTTTTCCCTCCACCTGGAATTTATTAGAAAGAGTTCTGAAATCTTACAAAGAGGGTGTTGAGCGGGAAGTCTTTCTAGCAAGAAGAGCCAGGTTTATGAAACAGAGCAAAGCTGGAACTGCGGGAGACACAGGGAGGGAGGCAGGCCTATGCACGGTAGTCGGTTACCTTGAGGTCAGAGAGAAACTGTTGGTCCTTGCTTCCCTCTCCACACATGGTCCAGCTGGACTTCAGTTCAGCAGGACTCTGGGACAACCAGCAGGGCCACCAGGCCCCAGTGCACCACCAGGCAAGTGTTTCCTTGGGCTGGCACCTTCAACTGCCCCATAGGAAAGCTGGCCTCACCCACCGTTGGCATTGCATGAGCCCGAGCAGTAAATGGCCAAGTCCTCTGCTGCTTTGGCATCTGTTGTGGATTGAATTACATCCCCAAAAATATATGTTGAAGTCCCAACCCCTGTACCTATAAATATGACCCTGTTTGGAAATAGGATTTTTCTTTTGTTGTGTTAATGAGGTCATACCAGAATAGGGTGCGGCCTAACCCTAACCCCCTCTGAGCTATAAAAAGAATGGAATAGACACACATAGGGGTAAGATGACCAGAACAGGTGCAGCCACAAGAGCAGGAATGTCAAGGATTGCGGGCTGCAAGAAGCCAACCACCACCCTTCTGTCAATTTATCGCACTGCGGTGTCTTGCATGTTGCTAGGATGCCGAAAACTATGCCATCGGTATTTCATATTCCAGCAGGTTCACCCATGGTGGACTGGTTTCAGTGGAGCATCCAGACTAAGATGGACTAGGAAGAAAGGTCTGGAAGTCTACTTCCCAAAATCAGCCATTGAAAACCCCATGGATCACAACAGAATATTGTCCACTACAGTGCTGGAAGATGAGCCCCCGGGCAGGGGGCAGATTACCCAATAAGCAAGGTATGCCCAGGCTTACAGTAAGCAAAGTACGCACGGGCTTAGTTGTGTTTACTTATTAATTGGTAGGGCACAATTTCTCCTGGGTTTCACCACATCTTTGAAGTGGTGAAAAACAGGTGGCTTTTGCCCTGCAGATTAGTCAGTAAGCACAAGTAAGCACGTGTATACCTTGCTTATTGGGTAATCCATCCCTGCCCCTAGGTCAGAAGGCACTCAAAATACACAGTGGCCTCAACAATTGACATACCAAGGATAGGGAAGATGGTGGCGCAGGACCCGGCAACGTTTTGCTCTGTTGTACCTCGGTTGCCATGAGTTAGAGCTGACTCCATGGCAGCTAACAAAACAATAGCTAGAAGCTGAGTTAGACAAGGAAGAACCTCCCCTAGAGCCATGCCCTGAATTCAAGCTCAGCCTCCTGAACTGTGAGGCAATACATTTCTGTTCTTAAGGGCCATCCACTTGTGGTGTTTTTGTTATGGCGACACCAGGTAACTAAGACGGTATCTTGGCTTCTCAGCGGTCTCCGTGATTGCGAAGGCACAGGACTTTTGTCCAGCCTTGTCTTTGGGGCTCCAGCCAGTGAGTCGCCATGCTGGCTGTTAAATCACAGCTTCTGGAGTCAAGTTATAAAAATTTTAATGGAGATTTTCTTTGGGAGTAAACCAAGTTGTGCAGCCAGGAAGACTGGCACTCAAGAGGAGATAGCAAGGACTTTAATTTGGGAAAGATCGTGGTCTCTTTTTATGGAACTTTTGAGGAGTTCAGATGGGAAAACGGGACAGGTTCTGGAAAGGTGTCGTTTACACCTTTTGAAAGGGGTGGGAGCGTAAGGTTGTGATGGGGCCACGTGTCCTTTCTTTTGTTTGTAATAGGTGCAGATTTCCTGGCTTTGCTCTGATGAAGTCTCAAGAGAATGTGGATTTGGAAAGTCCCAGTTAGGTAAGGTTTATAGGTGGAAGCATCTGGCTGGTCTAGACTAGTCATGGACATTTCTGGTTGACACAGCCACTGAGGACACATAAATAAACTTGGTGAGTCCCTTGGAGAGGGGCTGGGACCTCTGAGCTCAGGGAAGGAGAAGAAAACCCAGACAGGGACCGTGTTGGGGGAAGAAGTCCTGGAGGAGCAGAGCTCGACCTCCTGCCCAGGTCACCTGCCCTTGGGGGTCTCTCGATTCAGACTGCAGCCCCACCTGTTGAGAGCAAAGTTGCATTTGGCCAGCCTCCCTCCAGGTGACTTCCTCGGTGACTTTTGACATCTGCTGCCCTCTGTCTCTATGAGACGGTGAGCAATAAAAATGGGCCTGCTCTGTCTCATGTCAGGGGAGCACTCACGCAGAAGGGAGACACTCAGCTCACGGAGGAGGTGGTGGGGACCAGGCAGAGCCCTTCGGAGGGGCTGGGATCTTTTGACAGACTTTACGATCTCTGCCCAGGATATCTTTAAAAATGCCCGGTGCTCATGCCCCCAGCTAGTGAAGAACAAAGTTTCTCAGCCCCAGCACTATCAACATTGGGGTTGGATCCTTCTCTATTGTGAGGGCTGCCTGGTGCACTAGATGCCAGTAGCACCCCCCACCCATCCACTTCTGAAAACCAAAAATGTCCCCTGACATTGCCCACTGTCCTCCAGGGGTCTAAATTGTCTATGGTTGAGAACCACTGGTTTAGAGGGGTCCTGGATGAAAAGAGAAAGGTGTAAACCTTCTTGGGCTTCCTTCCAGACAGATGCCTGCAGGGTCTTGGACAAAGGGAGGGGCTTTTGTGCAAGAGGAGTCCCTGGTTGGTGCAAAGGTTAATGCACTCGGCTGCTAAACGAAAGGTAGGCTTGAGTCTATCCAGAGGTACCTCGGAAGAAAGGCCTGGCAATCTACTGAAAAATCATCCATTGAAAACCCTATAGAGCCTAGTTCTACTCTGACACAGATGTGGCCACCGTGAGTCAGAATAGACTATGGCAACAGGTTTGTTTTTAGGAGTGTGCAAAAGCAACCTGAATGGAATTAGGACTGAGAAGCTGGTGGGGGTGGGCTGGGGTCAGACAGAATGTGAGTTTGTCCTCAGGAGGCTGAGGAGTGGAGAAAAGTGTGTCAGGAAGAGAAGTCTGAACCAGAAAATCCCTTCTGCATCCAGAGAAATGATTTGAATAACTGAAAATTTTTGCAAAAAACAGTTTGCATTTGAATGACCCCAGCTTCTTACACTTGCAAACTCTGGGTCCTGGGGGAACAAAGGGCCCTTAGTGAAAGGAGGTGTGTGGGGGGAGCTGAGTCCTGGCCAGGAAGGGGGAGGCCCTGCCTGGAACCATCTCTTTGAGGGAGGGTGCCTGCCACGCCTGCTCTTTCTCCCGTCTTCCCACCTGCAGCTTCCCTGTGGGCCCCTTTTCCCTGTCAGCATCGGAGCTGGTGTGTGTCAGTCTGTCTGTGCATCTCTCTATTATGTCTGGATGTGAGTGTGTGTCTCTGTCTATGTGTGTGTGCGAGACTGTACGCGTCTGTGTGTGTGGGTGTGTATACGCGTGTCTGTGTGGACGTCTGTGCATTTATGAGACTGTGTGTGTCATGTGTGTATCTGTGTCTGTGGTCTGTGTGTGTCTCTATGTGTGTGCGTCTGTGGTCTGCGTGTGCATCTGTGTGTTTGGAACTGAGGTCAGCAAAAATAACAGATGAATGAGTTAACACAAAATCGAAAAGCTTTGGATTAATAAAAGCTCATTTGCATTGTTAAATATAAGAGATTTAATTTTTAAAAGTATTTTGAAAGAGATTTGCCCTCCCTACCCTAGGATAAAGAGCTCTGGTGGCACAGTGGTTAAGAGCTCGGCTGCTAACCAAAAGGTTGACAGTTTGAATCCACCAGCAGCTCCTTGGAAACCCTATGGAGCAGTTCTACTCTGTCCTAAAGGGTTGCTATGAGTTGGAATTGGCTTGACGGCAATGGTTTCTTTGCTTTTGGGGGTAGCCTAGGATATGAGAACAGAGAACCAAGAGAAACCCTGGCTCCAGGGTAATCTCAGGGAGTGGATGCCACCACGCTCCTCTTTTGCCCTGGGCTGGTCCACCATCCACAAGGATGTCGTGTGTCACCTCTGCAATGGTGGACTTGCAGCTTGTGACAGTTGTCAATGATTTTGATAATAGGTGATTCCAGGGCTTGGTATAAAATCCCAGAAAGCAGGCGTGAGGCATCGTTCTTGCATCGGCTCCACCTCTCCCCATTGAGGCTACTGCTGCAGGTTCTGGGCGTCCTCGCTGCACACCCTGGGTCCACGCCTGGCTCGGTGCACTTAGCAGGGACTTGTGTCACAAACGAAGCCACCTCGTGCTTTTTAACACTCTGCTTACGTAAGGGCAAACCCAAATTAAAACAAGAGGCTTTAGTTCTCCCAGTTGAAAGTAAGAAAAGGGATCCACCACCACCCCCCACCACCATCTTTCAGAATTCACTTAAGTTCTTCGTGTCTCTTGGAGAGGTCTGTAAATCCAGGATGTTTCTCCAGGACCTGGGAGCCAGTTCTTTTGAAATGTAATCATGGAAGATGGAGCCCCTAACTCCCAACTTCCTGGAAGGAGATTGTCATAACTTCTGGTGGCTCCTGCTGTAAAGATGCTAGAAAATTAGCAATTTTATCTTGAAAACATAAATGACATGGGTCAGATTTCTTTCTGTCTTTGCAGTCCCCTTGGAGGATTGTCTGGGCTGCTTCGCATTCTGGTTTAATGCTTATTCAATAATAAAACTGTTTTCTTTCTCTTCTATTTTTGTGGAAAAGTTTTTCTGGCTTGGGGTGGGCTTTGTTTATGATTCTATTTCCCCAGCACCTAATACCAATTCCACTGTCTAGATGTATTGTAACCATTTGACCGGGCGCTTTTTGGCAGACATTGAGGTTGTTTCCAACCTTTGACTACTGTGCATAAAGATGCAATCAGTATCCTTGTGCAAATGTTATTCAGCCCATAGGGGCAGATATGGGGATGGAAAATTCCTAGAAATGGAAGCGCTGGCTATATGCATTATAAATTTTTATGTCGTTTTTGTTAGGTGCCGTCAAGAGAGCCCCTGAAGAAAGGCGACCTCATGCACAAAGGAACTAAATGCTATCTGCTGCCATCCTCACCATCAGTTGCAGGTCGGACCATTGTAATCCATAGGTTTTCATTGACTGATTTTTTGGAAGTAGATCACCCAGCTTTTCTTCCCTAGTTTATCTTCGTCTGGAAGCTTTTCCTGAAACCTGTTCAGCATCATAAAAAAGACAAACCAAACCCATTACTAGGAAGTCATTTCCAATAGAACAGAGTAGAACTGCCCCACAGGGTTTCCAAGGAGCGGCTGGTGAATTCGAACTTGCGACCTTCTGGTTAACAGCGAAGCTCTTAACCACTGCCCCACACACAAACCTCCGCTGACAGATGGGTAGTAGCTGTGCATGAGGGGCATTGACCTGGAATCGAACCCAGGTCTCCTGCATGGAAAGTGAGAATTCTATCAGTGAACCACCACCATCCCCTCATCAATTTTTATACCTATTGCCAAATTGCCTGCCGTAAAAGGTGTACTAATTTGCTGCCCAAAAATGATCTGTGAGAGCACTTTCTCCTCCATCCTCGCCAACAGTGTTTTCACATTTTTGTCTTTTTCAATCCAAAAGATTAAAAACTAGTATTTCATTTTAATTTTAACTCATATCCTCTTTATTTTGAATGTCTCTGAATATCTTTTCATATATTTAAGAACTTTTTGGAGTCCCGGGGTGGTGCAAACTGTTAAAGCTCTCTCCCGTTAACCGAAAGGTTGATAGTTCGAGTCCCCCCAGAGATGCCTCAGTAGAAAAGCCTGGCAACCTGCTTCCAAAAAATCAGCCATTAAAAACCTATGGAGCACAGACAGTTCTATTCTGACGTGCATGGCGTTGCCAGGAGTCGAAGTCAACTTGATGCCAACTGGTTTGGTTTTAAGAAGTTTTGTATTTCTTTGTAGCTGTGTTTACAAGCTGTTTTGCCCGTTTTTCTGCTACTTTGTTGGTTTTTATCATGCTAGTAAGTAAAACCAACCAAAAAAAACCAAACGTGCTGCTGTCAAGTCAATTCTGACTCATAGGGTTTCCAAGGCTGTAAAATCTTTACGGCCCACAGAGTGGCTTGAACTACCAACACTTTGGCTAGCAGCTGAGCACTTAACCACTGCGCTGCCAGGGCTCCTTGTTGATTTAGAGACCCTCTTTATATATTAACAAAAACTAGTGCTTTTTCTGTGATTTATGTTATAGATACTGTCTTAGTCATCCACTGCTGCTATAACAGAAATACCACAAGTGGATGGCTTTAACAAAGAGAAATGTAGTCTCTCACAATCCAGGAGGCTACAAGTCTGAATTCAGGGTGCCAGCTCCAGGGGAAGGCTTTCTGTCTCTGTCGGTTCTGAGGGAAGGTCCTTGTCATCAATCTTCCCCTGGTCTAGGAGCTTCTCCGCACAGGAACCCTGGGTCCAAATGACACACTCTGCTCCCAGTGCTGCTTTCTTGGTGGTATGAGATCCCCCTGTCTCTCTGGTCACCTCTCTCTTTTATATCTCAAAAGAGATTGGCTTAAGATACAATCGAATATTGTAGATTGAGTCCTGCCTCATTAACATAACTGCCGCTAATCCTGCCTCATTAACATCATATAGGTAGGATTTACAACACATAGGAAAATCACATCAAATGACAAAATGGTGGACAATCACACAATACTGGGAATCATGGCCTAACCAAGTTAACAGATATTTTAGGAGGACACAATTGAATCCGTGGCAGGTACTTTATTTCATTTCTCATTTGTCTTTTTTCTTTGTTTATGGTGTTTCTGTTTCTCACATGATTGCTTTGGCCAGGCAAACATTTTTTGTTTCATTATTGTTCATTTCTATTGAATTTTTTTTATGACTTCTGGGTTTGTGTTATACCTGGGAAGGACTTCCCCATTTCAAGATTATTCAAGGAAACTATCCTGTGTTTTCTTCACGTACATTTATGGTTTCAAATTTTACAACCAAGTCTCTGATACGTCTGTAATTTCTTGGGGTTTAAGAAGTGAGGTAGAGATGTAATTTTATTTTTCCCAGAGAACTATCTTGTTGTCTCAACAGGACTTACTAAACAATTAGACTTTACTACACTGACATCAAGGTTGTCTCTCTGTGTAGTAAATGCCTGCATTTCTAGGTCCTCTCTTCCATTTCACTGCTCCTTCTGTCTATACACATTTCGTTATTGCAATTGTATAAGCAAATGGTTAATCACTCGGCCACTAGCTGGAAGATTGGAGGTTCAAACCTACCAGAGATGCCTCGGAAGACAGACCTGGCAATCTGCTTCCGAAACGGTCACAGCCTTGAAAACCCTATGGAGCAGTTCTACTCTGACAGACATGGGGCCGCCATAAGTAAGAATCGACTCAACAGTCACCAACCAACGTCAGCATTTTAAATAATCTAGTAGGACTAGTGCCCCGGCATAACCTTCTGTTTTAGGGCTTCTCTAACAGCTCTTGCCTGCTGATTTTTCCTTGTGAACTGTAGGATCAGCTTGGCTAGTTCTAATGAGAAAAAAAAACCTACTGTATTTCATTGGTATTGCAACAAATTTATAGACTAATGTCAAAAAACTTGACCTCTTTATCAGATTGAGTGTTTCTAGGTAAAAGTAGGATTTCCTTTTCATGCATTCATTCAAGAAACATGTTTTAGAGTTTCCTTTTTAATCCATTCTTTAATTTTCTTTAATCCATTCTTTTATCCACACAGTCTTTTTAATTCATTCTTAGGCATTTACCATTTTTATTGCCACTGTATATAGGGTATTTTCTCCCAATACATTGGCTTCTTCATTGCCGTTTCCTCTTTGAATATGTCAGTTCCACACTGGCCACTTCCCTGAGTTCTCTTTCTCCATGGACTTTCAGTAGATTCTCTTGGTTTTACAGATGTCAACCCTGCTCACTTCACCAAACTTTCAAGCCAAGGTCTGTAGTTGCCAAGAAAGACACAGCTTCAACACAGACATTGGGTGGAACAATGCTTCCTCACACAGAGAAGAGAAAGAGCCAGGTCAGCTTCAATAGTGGGCGCAGTCCCCCATGGCCAGCGGGACACTCCCCGCAGCTGACACAGGGCTGGTATTCTGCACGCACCTGCTCGTGTTGCGGTTGAGAGACCCTGTTCCCTCCCAGCTGGGAACAGATACAGCAGTGGGGTTGGCCAGGTGCCAAGTGACATGCACTCATAAACAGAACAAAGAGGTACTCACTAGACCTGAAACAGGGAAGGAGTCTCCCTGATAAGGAAGAAGAACCTGGGACAGAGGGAGGCTCAGTCCCAGCCTCCACTATGAGGAAATGTTGTGGACCCAGGCTTCTGATTAGGTGATCCAGGGGAGGGTGGCAGGGGCTGTGGCAGACCACTCTCCCAACCCCAGACATGAATCATTTCATCTGCAAACAGTTCGCTCTTCCTCCTCCTCCTCCTGTTGGCTGGTCCTCCCAAAACCACATCAAACAACAGGGCTGAATCAGGACACACTCGCTGTGCTTCTGCCTTCTTTTGAGTGCGTTCTTCGTTCAGCACAACTCTGATGCTGGTAGAGATCTGTTAAGTATTCTCCTATTTATCATTTGAACCGTCCACTTATTTATTTGTAAGGCTATAGTTCAAAAACATGAGTCCATGTTGAACTGTATCAACCTTCTCTTCGACATCTGTGGAGGTAACCGTGATGAGTTTTCTCTTTTGTTCTATGAATACAGAGGGATTTCCTAATATCAAACCATCTTTGCAGCCACGGGGCCACAGCTTACTCACTTTTACACATTCTGATTTGTGTTTGTTTGTTTTTTTTTTTATTGATATTCACAAGTGAGATTGGCCTGTGGATTGATTTTAGTGCCTGTCTCACTGGATTTTGGTATCGGTCTTCTCCTAGCTTCATAAAGAGAATGTGGACATTTCCCTCCCTTGTCTATACTTTGCAGCCAGTGGTTACGAGCTTGGCTGTTAACCAAAAGGTCAGCAGTCCGAATTCACCAGCCGCTCCTTGGAAACCCTCCGGGGCAGTTCTACTCTGTCCTATAGGGTCACTATGAGTCGGAATCGACTCGATGGCAGTGGGTTGGTTGGTGGGTTGGTACTCTGTCCTATAGGATCAAGCTATGAGTTGGAATCCACTCAGCGACAACGGGTTTTGGTTTGGTTTTGGCGACGTCTGTTCCTTAAGGGTGTGATAGAATTACCTGTGATATCATAATGGGCTTGGAGCCACTTGGAACTTTGTGGTTATACAGCTTATGGCCCTCAGGGTCAAAAGCTGATATCGGTGGAATAGCGAGGGGTGGATAGTGTCGTGGGGGCGGCCCACCTGTCCACGTGCAGTAAGGGGACGCATTGTCTGTAGAGAACTTAAAAACAATAGTAAAACCAGCGAAATTCAGTCTGCTTGTTTTTTTGATTACCATGTGCTATCAATTCCAAATGGTCAGTGAAAAAAGACGCCCCCATCTTGAGCAGAACCCCCCTCCCCCCGCTACACCATTGGCTAGGACTTCACAAAAGCACAGCTTCCTCGGCAAGCTGGCACAAGCCCCTGAACCCTGCCAGGGCCTGGTGCCTGGTATCACGGCTTGCTCTCTGCACGGAGACATCATGTTCAAATCATACTAATTTCTCATCCCAGCATGAGAAGATGAAGAGCAAAAAATGTTCATCCTATGAATTGTGTGACATTATTATAAAACTATCAGGGGAATTCCCCAAGAAACCCCAACCTTCACAAAATTCAAACTGAAGATAAAGCAGAGAACCCATCTGTTGCTATCAAGTCAACTCTGACTCACGGTGACTCCTTGTGTGTCAGAATAAAACTGTACTCCGTAGGGTTTTCAATGGTTGCTTTTTCGAATGCAGATCACCAGGCCTTTTTTCTGAGGCACCTCTGGGTGGACCTGAACCTCTGACCTTTTGGTTAGCAGCCAAGCACAGTAACTCTATGCTCCACTTAGAAACTCCAAAGAAGACCCAAGAGAAAACCCCACTCTTTGGCCCTGCTCCCAGAACATCCTTTTTGTGACTTGGAAGCAGTCCATGCTGGGCCTCTGCCCACCCCACACCCCACGCCCCGCACATGCCCTCTGTTGGAACCAGCCAGAGAAGGTTTGGAAAAGCCTTCCAGCTCTGCTGCGTCTTGTTCCACGTGACCCATAGTATTTCCCAGGCAGCTGTTCTCCCGCCAGGACCACCAAGCTGACCTCCTCTCTCTGGACCTCCTCCACCAACACAATCCTATGAAAAGCTCAATCTGTGCTCTTATTTAATAAACCAAACCCCAAAAACCAAACCCATTGCCTTTGAGTCTATTCTGACTCGTAGCGACCCTATAGGACAGAGTAGAACTGCCCTATAGGGTTTCCAAGGAGCAGCTGGTGATTTTGAACTGCTGACTTTTTGGATAGCAGCCGAGTGCTTAACCACTTCGCCACCGGGGCTACGTTTAATAAACCAGTGAGTTTAATTCCTGGAGCTGCAAGGTTACTCTGCCCATAACAAGCCTGAAATATGATTGTTTCCTGCTCGGGGAGTGAGGTTTATTAGCAGGAAGAGAAATGGCCATCCTAAGGAGTGACCTTCAAGGCTGCAGGTTAGCGTCTGCCCTGGACAGTCTCTGCAAGGGCTCCAGGGAGTGGCGGACAGCCCTCCCCACGCCCTGCTCCCCACTGCAGGGAAGGACCCAGCTGTTCAGCACAGAGCCTCACGGTGAAACCTGTCCACCATGGGCGACCGTGCTGGAATTCGAAATATCTGTGGCACAGCTTCCAGCATCCAGCATCACAGCAACAAACTCAGGGTCAACTCACAGGGGTCCTCCGTGCATGTATGCAAGGGGCCCCCTAGGGCACTCGGAGACTGAGCACTAAAGACGGATTGTACTGGTGCAAAGGGCATGGTGGTCAGACAGCTGTCTGAAGAATCCAGACCCTCTAGAAAGAGCAGTGCCTCTGTTCCCTAGTCCAACCCGCCTAATTTCATTCTTCACTTCCCAAACAAAGCTGAGTCACCACAGCAGCTGTCCTCCCCACTCAGAGACGAGAGATAAAAGTCTGCACCAGACGTAAACTTGTTTGGAACCTACAAGATCTTTCTATGGTGCTGACATATTGTGGAAGGGAATCCAGCATGTGGGACTTGAAAAATCTAATATGGGTATTTCCTTTTCATAATTTTCTTCCATCCTGAAGGTAAGAATGCATGGTCTATAGTTACTTATGTCAATGGAACCAGTGATGGTTTGAGCTGTCGGTGGGCTCAATTTCATGGCACATTTTAAATGTCTCATTTAAATGTGGCAAACAATAAATTGTAGATGAAGATTAAGACATAAGGACGTTTCAAAAATCTGTAGCATTTCAAGATCATCTGCCCCAAACGTGTGATGACATCTGCAAACCTTCATCACTCCTACAAATGTGACTGTTGGGGGCTGTGAGGGGCCGCTGGAGCCACGTTAGGTTAGAGGAGGTTAGCGTCTCTGTTAGTTGGCTGTTAAAGTCTTGTGGGCCACTCTGAACACGTGTATCTGTTTCACCACTGCCTGTCCTTCCTTGGGCGGAGGGATTCAGTGTATGTTTACTGACAAGTGGGTGGATGATAGGGTCCCTGGGTGGTCAAATGGTTAATGTGCTCAGCTGCTCCCTAAAAGGTTAGAGGTCCCAGTCCACCCAGAAGCACCTTGGAAGAAAGGCCTGGTGATCTACTTCCAAAAATCAGCCATTGAAAACCCTATGGAACACACTTCTACTCTGACACACACGGAGTCACCATGAGTCAGAGTTAACTCCATGGCAACCGGCTTAGGTTTTTGGTTTGGGTGGATGACTGGTTGCCCCAGGCATGCATTAATTCCTACCCTAGCCCAGCTCACAGCTTCCTGATGATGCCCGGGTTAGCATGCAGCAGGCACTCCACTGCTCTCAGCCTCTGGGTTAGTAACATGTACCCACCAAGCCCGGCAGACGCCCACCCCCATGCCACGCTGCAGCCCCTTGCTCGGGCCTGGCTTCTCCCTCTGACCCCACAGCCCTGCAGACACCAGCGGGCACCCAGCAGGCAGTCCTTGTGAGACCTGCATCTGGGCCAGGCCTCCTCGTTCTCGGCGTATAGCCGGGATGTGGGGCCAGAGAGTTTGTCCCGGGGCTCCCCCGGGTCCCCCTGAGGGCTCCTCGTCCTGGTTCCTCTACCCGGAAACCACCCACAGGCCTCCTCCTTTCTGCACTGGGCAATGTGGAGTGAAGGGAGCCCAGGCCCAAGTGGCCCCCAGCCTGCTGCCCACTGCTTCCTCTGAGTCTTAGATTCTTTATTCTAGGGAGGGGAAAGGGGGCACCACAGCCCCCAGGATGGGGGAGTGAAGGGGGCTGCTTCTTCACAGATGCCCCTCTCCTCCCATTGCTGCAGGCGAGCACCCGCCCGTCCCCATCAGTGAGCGCCCCCATCTGGCAGGCTGTGCCCCAGGGAACTTCATGCCCTCCGCGTGGGTGCTGGGCCATGGCAGAGCGGCTACTGTAGCCCTCTGTCCTCTCGCTTGTCCAACTCTGGGCCCCAAATCTGGAGCTGGAAAACACAGTCGCCATGGGGAGGGTGCCTCATGTTCGCCACCCACGCCTGGGTGGGCAAGAGGTGTCTTCAGGGTGGGACTGGATGGAGCAGCTGCCTGGTGGCCCAGTCAGACCGGCCCAGTCAGACCGCAGGCAGGCTCTCACCATCTGGGGCCCCGCCTTGCGGGCGGTCCGCTCAGGCGCAGGAAATTTTCCCCGCGGGGGTGTCGCCAAGGCGGCAGCCGCCAGTTTCAGGTGTGCTCGGGGCCCCTCCCTTTCCTCAGCCGGGCCGTTTGCACACTTGGAACAACCTGTTCAGTTTCTGGGCCCGCCCGCCTGGCAGCCCTGGGCTGGTTTTGTACCCGGAGAACCAGTCCCGGTCCGGGCGTGGTTCTGTTTTCAGATCTGCATGTGTAACAGCAAGTCCCAGGAGTCCGGGGAAGCCCTGGTGGATGGGGCCATCCAAGAGCCCCGTACCAGTCCCAGACTTCGCGGAGTCTCGGAAGCCGCTGGTCAGTGTCCTGTCTGTGGAGGACGGCGGTGAGGCGCTGGCTTCTGAGGCCCCTGAGCCCTACATCCTCGACTTAAGGTCATCTTGGTGTGGCGCAACCCTGCGCTTCCAGCTGTCCTGATACTTGCGATCGTCATAATCAACGTCTATGAGGGACCTCCTCTGTACCAAGCACAATGCCAACTGCTTCACGTGCACCCTTTCAGGCTTACACCTTGCTGGGAGCAGGTGTCCTCATGCCCATTTTAAAGCTGAGAAAACAAAAAAAACCAAACCTGTCGCCGTGGAGTCAACTCTGACTCATGGTGACAGAGTAGAACCACTCCATAGGGTTTTCTTGGCTGTAATTTTTATGGCAGCAGATTGCCACGCCTTTTTTATGCAGTGCTGCTGGGTAGATTTGAACTGCCAACCTCTCGGCTAATAGTCGAGTGCAAGCCGTTTGCACTTTCCTGGGACTGACTTAAAGATGGGGGCACTTTGACCATATCCTGCCTGCGAGCACCCATACTGTCTTTAGTTTCCCAGGGATGCATTTTCTGGAGGACTTGGGCGGGCTTTTCCCCCTTGGTGAGAAAGTGGTTACTCAGAAGGGCAGACACACTGTTTTGGGGCCCCCAGGATGACATTGGGGCTCTTTAGACTGTAGGTTCCACTGGACGACCAGCTGTCACTGAAGAAGGAGCCTGGCCCCCTTGTCCTTGTGGTGGCCCCTGAGCCCACCTTCAGCGGCTGTGCGTTGGCGCCAAGTGGAAGGAGGGAGCGAGGGGCCCTCAAATACGGCCCACGCTTGGCTCATCACTTGCTCTGGGGGGTTATGGGAGGTGGGTTTGCTTCTCCCTCCCAAAGTCCACCCCTCCATCCAGCCATTGCTTAGAACACATGGCCTGCCCGAGGGGACGGTCCACGTTTATGGCACTTTCACCCATGGGGTGGAGGGATGATAACGAAAGTGTGACACCTTGGCTCTGCCTGCCTTGGGCTGCCTTGTGTCCCAAACATACACCCTATGGGGCCTCCTCATCTCTTCTGTTTTGAGAAGTCTTACTCCTGGTCAGCTGGTCCTCAGGCTGCAGGGTCTTGGGAAACTCCTGTGGGCGTTTGTCCAGGCACTGGCCGGATGCTGGGTTCATACTGCTCTGTCTGGGCAGTCCCAGAACCCCTGCACAGCCCACCCCTCAGGCCAAGTCATGGCCTCCCTCCTGGAGGAAGCAGATCCCTCGAACACACTTCTATGGGGTGAGTGTTATTGTTGTGAGCTGCTGTGGGGTCGCCCGACTCACAGTGACCCCATACACAACAGAAGGGAATGCTGCCCAGTCCTGCTCCATCCCTGTGATCACCGTGGATAGGATTGCTGTACTCTGTAGAGTTTCCACTGGCTGGATTTTGAAAGTGGAGTGGGAATTTCTTTTGCCTCTATTAGATTTTGTCCTCCATCTGTCCACTCCCCACTCATCCACAAAGCACTCTCTTCACTCCCTGAGGCCCAGAGCCACCACGTCCTTGCACCCTGACATCATGCATCAGAGAACCCTGATGTCAGAAGGCGGAGGTGGGCGGCCTCGGGGGGCTTTCTGGACCGCCCTGGGGCAGGAGCTGGTATGATACGTCCACATGACTTCTCTGCAGCCCCTGGTCCCCTTCCCCACCCATCCTTACGTTCCCGCTGAGTCAGTTCTCAAAGAGAAGGGGCACTTTGTCATCCCCATGTCGGGTACCAACATCAAGGGGCTTAGGGGAGCCTCCGATAGGATGAGAACACTTTCTTCCCCTCTCCTTCCTGCCCTTCCTCCAGATTGTCCCAAGCCTACACTCGGCTGAGTTGCAGAGCCCACAAACACTCCCCCTTGGTTCGATCGTGGCACCTTCATGGAGCCCCCTGGGGCTGGGGCACACACTGGAGCCACAGTCACCACTGCCTTCCTCCTGGAGCTCCCACCTTGTGGGTTGGATGGCATTTCATAGTGACAGTCTGCAGAGGGGGTGTGTGGGGACCCCAGGCCAGCCAGTGTTTGTGCATTTCCGCTTTCCTCCCACCCCCCTTGTCTGCCACAGGATTCACCATTCAGGCTTCTCTGACCCTCCCAGCCTGACCCAGGCCCTCTCCTCTCGGCTCTGGGACCCTGGCCACCCCGCTACCTCTACTTCCTCTTTCACTGCTGGCCAGGTGCTCCGGGGTGCCTGGTGGGCTGGGTGAATGCCTCTGGGACGGACGGTCTGTGCGTAGGGTGTTGGCATTGAGGTGGACATCATGCAGGCGGTGGGAGGGCTGCCTCCCCCTAGTTGGACTGTAGCTGGACTACAGAGGCTGGGGACTCCTGGCCTTGGATCGCCCCACTGCCTGCAGCCGAAGCCACAAGTGTCACCCTGAGCCTGAAGCAGGATCGAGGTATCCCCCCACCACCTAGGGCTGGAGCAGAATTGTGTGTTTTAAGAAAGTCAGATGGGAACCCTGGGGCACCAGTTCCCAGCCAAGACCTGCCGCTCTGCAGAGCCATGTGGTGGGCCCCGTAGGGCTTGATGGCCCCTGGAAGTAGGGGCTGGGGGCTGGGGAGGGTGAGCAGGTCCCAGACCCAGGAAGCCCCCACACCAGGCGCCGCCAGAGTGGAATCACAGTGGGTGAGTCAGGACTCACACAGGAATGGACATTGACTTGTTTTCTCCTTCAGGACTGTGCTCCGACAGCATCTCCGGCACCAGGCACAGAAAGGCGCTGGGCTCTGCCGGGAGAAGAAGCCAGGGTGACTCGCCGGGCCCAGTCCTTGCGACAGGAGAGCCAGTAATGTGCACGCTGACGGGTTACCCAGCCGCTCCATCCGTGTAACAGAGCAGTGAGGCTGCTGCCGTGCGTCATTAGAGCGCAGACAGAAAGGAGGGGCATCATTAGAGCGGGGACAGAAAGGAGGGGTGTCATTAGAGCGGGGACAGAAAGGAGGGGGCAATGCCAGCAGCACTCAGCTCTGCCCTCACTGATGGGGAGGGGGAGGAGGACAGGAATGACTGCTGCTCGGCCCCCACATCAGAAGAAAGGGAGACAGGACACTCTTGGGGCTGGAGAAAGGATGGGGTGCCATCTGGGAGAAGGGTGTGAGCCCCTGGGTCCCCCACGGGAGCCTCCTGCCCGATGCAGGGCCCCTGCTGCGTGGACCTGCCTGGGGCCACGACTGCATCACCCACCCCCTGCTCCTGTGTCTCCCTTACCCATGTTGTGGCTCAGGACCCTCCACCTTGCGGGGAGCACAGGAGTGAGCACCCTCTGCAGAGAAGGCAAGTCCCTGCTGGGCACCCCACATCCGTCCCCCCACCATGACCACCTGGCACCCACTCTGCTGAGATCCCTTCCCAGAGCCTGGCTCCATGCCCCTCTCTCCCAGATGTCACCTCTCTGGGGGACACTCTAGCTAAAGTGCTGCCACCCCTCCCCCTGCTCTCCCCATCCCCTGACCCTCTCTGGGTCCCTTCTCACACTCACCCTCACCTTTTATTGCTTTGCTCTTCCAGAACCGGCTGACCGCCTCCCCTCTGAAGGACCTGAGTACCACGAGGCCAGCGACATGGAGGTCCCTGCTGTGTTGCCCATGCCAGGCAATTAGCAGTTCTCACTTCATATTTGTTGAATGAACAAATGAATGAATGAACAAATGGGTGAATGAACAAATGAATAAATGACAAAACTGATGAATGAGTGATTGAACAAATGAATAAATGAATGATCAAACAAACGAATGAATGAACGAACGAATGACTGAATGAATCTGCCTTGCTCCCCTGAGCCGAACTTCTTCCACCTGGCCCTGTGGGGTGTCTCAGTAGGATACACAGCCTACCACTCTTTGGGGTCCTCCAGGCCTGCCACACCTCACCTCTGAGTCCTGGAAAGTGTGGGGGTGTGGGGGGCACAACAGCTTCAGCCCACTTCGAGGGTCCAGGGAACCCCCACAGCTCCGCTCCGTGAGCACTGCCTCCAGCTGCAGGCTGGCCTAGAAGGCAGCGGGAAAACCACTACCCAATGTAGCACCCTCAGGGTGGGCATGGGTGGCCTGCGGTCACACTGGTGGCTATGGTGACATGGAGGTGATGAACAGAGGCAGAGACCTCATCAAGGAGGTCTGGACAAGAGAGTGATCAATGGTCATGTGTCGTGGGGAGGAGAGTGCCCTCTGAGGCCCCTGGAGGAGCTGGAGGAGGTCATATGCTTGTTAACACCCCGATCATACTCGCCGCAAAATGGGGTGACCTGGGACACACAGGCCAGCAAGATAAATGACAAGACACGTTCAACATTCTTGAAGACGCGTGCTCTGCAGCTCCTTGAAAACAGGCACTTAATTACAACTGATATGGCAATTACAAATCCTGTTCATTTACTCCCCAGACATCTTCTGCAGGATGAAGCCATTGCTGCAGTTTGAGTTACCACATCCGTGATGGTCCTAAAGCTAGTTTTATTTTTAACTTATCATAACTGGACAATTCCTAATTCTACCTGGCCTTCACCTTCATCTAGCTCAAACCAGCAGCATTTTACACTGCTCTCTTTAGCGTCCACTCACCCATCTACACACACTTTTCGTTAACTGACCCCTCACCAGAATTCGGACTCGGTTAAGCACTCAACTACTAGCCAAAAGGTTGACGATTCAAACCCACTCAGAGGTGCCTTGGAAGACAGGCTTGGTTATCTGCCTGAAAAATCAGCCTTGAAAACCCTATGGAGCACAGTCCTGCTCTGCACACATGGGGTGTTCATGAGTCAGAGTCAACTAACACCACCACCAGAATTTATACCAACAACCTTTGTTTGACGTCATCCCTTCGTTTTTCATTTCTTATCTTCTCTGATTCTTCCAAAAGCCTCCCAGCAAGAATAGAACCTGTTAGAGTTGTTTTCCTTAACCACTTAGCAACTTCACCTAGATTTTTATTTGCTTACAAGAGAATAACTAGCACTTCCAAGTCCCAACTGAGATCGGGACGTAATCTCTACTCAGGCCCTTGGTCCTTGTTATTTCTCTTTTCTTGCTGTGTTTCCCTTCTGCCTCCAAGATGCAGAATCTCCTCCTGGTCCCTGCCCTCGATCTGCTCACTCACACTGATAACTGACCTCATTGCAACGTGACCGGGGGCTTCTTCCTCTTCTAACTTCCTTATTCTCATACGTTCTGGGGGTTACTCCAATACATTTAGGGAACGTGGGCCATCGGTTTCTCAACCCTTACTTCCATCTCTTTGTTTTCTCAGTCTGCATCCACTCTGATCAGATAAGGGCTTCTCAGTCTGGAGTCTGTAAACACCCTGAGGCTGTGTGTGAAAGTGGATGACTGTATACATGTGTGTGAGTGTGTACAAGATTGTGTATACATGGGCATTCATATGCATATGAGTGCAGGCATGTTAATCTGAGAGTGTGTATGAATGTATTTATGTGCCTAAGTGTGAGCGTGAGTGTCTGCATGTGTAAGTATGTGAGTATGAGTGTGTGTCTATGAGCATTCGTGAGTGTGAGCCTGAGTGACTGTTTATGTGAATGTGTGTTTATGTGAGTAAGTGTGAATATGATTGGATGAGTATACACATGTGTGTGAGTATGACTGTGTGTACGTGTGTGAATATGAGTGTAAGTATGAGTGTGTGCTGTGTGAGTGACTGTGACCGTGAGTGTGCGAGCATGTAAGAGTGTAAGTGTGTATAAGAAGGTGAGTGTGTGTGAGTATGATCATGTGTGTGTGTGAGTGATTATACATATGAGTGAGCGTGAGTGTTTATGGGAATGTGAGGGGTGAGTGTGTCAGCACTGCTTTGGGGAGAGGGTTGTAGCTTCCCTCAGAGTCTCCCTGGCGCCGTGGGCCACCTCATTCAGTACAGGGCAACATGGCCTGAGAAGACCCCGGGAATGTCCATGCCAGCACCCTGGGAGGAAAGCCAGCCTGCCCACCCAGACAGGGCACGGCTGCTCAGCTGGTCCGGTGGCCCAGGGAGGAAGGCACAGGTCCATGTCTGCGGGGCTGGTCAGGCCAAGTCTGCTGCCACAGATGAAAAGAAATCAGGCTGAGGGGGACTTCTTCGTCAGCACCTGTGGGTTGTCCTGGTGTCTTCTTTGGGCCCCAAAACATGGATCACCAAGGTTTGCACTTAATAAGCAAGTTTTCCACCACCCCACCAGTGGCCGTTGAGTTGACTTCAACATATGGCGACCACACGTGTGTCAGAGTAGAAATGTGTTCCACAGGGTTTCCAATGGCTGATTTTTCGGAAGTAGATGGCCAGACCTCTTAACCTCTTGGTAGACTTGAACCTCCAGACTTTCAGTTAGCATCTGAGCACGTTAACCATTTGCATCACTCTTAGACAAAGTCAATAACACTGGGTAATAAAGGCACTTGGTTGATTTTGCGCCCAAAACAACTATGACCTGGTTGACACAGGGATGAGACGGGCATCACAGTGACGACTCCATGTAGCCTGAGGGCTGAGTCCCTGGACAGTCTGACCACCCCAGGTGCCTGCCAACCCCATCCTCTGGGGTGTTTGGTGGAGCAGAACCACATACCCATCTTCAAAATGGGGCTCGTGGCATTTTCCAACAGCAGTAGAATTTGCTAATATTTATCTTCCTAAAATGCAATTCAGATACAGGCAAAAAGAATTGTAAACACATAGAAATATGTTACCAAGGTCCTTGAGAAATGAAATGCCAATATCTGAAGACACCAGAAAGACCTGTGAGAGATAACAGCTGAGCAAGTCACATAACAACAGTGTTCTAAAGTGCCAAAGCTTTGCACGCATTAGCCCGTGTCATCCTCACAACACTCCGTGAGCTAAGAGACATCATAACATCACCCCCATTATACAGCAGGAGAAACTGAGGCTTTGAGTATGGATGCAAAAGCAACTTTTCTAACTCAGGGTCGTGTTGCATAGGAATCTTGCCTTCTTCTTGTCGTTGTGTGCCGTCAAGTCAATTCCGACTCATAGCAACCCTGTAGGACAGAGTAGAACTGCCCTATAGGGTTTCCAAGGCTGAAATCTTCATAGGAGCAGACCGCCAGGTCTTTTCTCCTATAGAGTAGCTGGTGGGTCTAAACCACCAACCTTTGGGTTGGCGACAAAGTGCTTAACCATTTCGCCACCAGGGATCTTAATTGACACATATTTATAGCAATATTAGGTATCTGTCACCTAGTGGGTATTTGAGGGCATTGTGGTCCAGTGACAGAGTTCTCACCTTCCGTGCAGGAGACCAGGGTTCAATTCCCAGCTAATACACCTCATGCACAGCCACCACCCATCTGTCATTGGAGGCTTGAGTGTTGCTATGATGCGGAACAGGTTTCAGCAGAGCTTCCAGACTAAGACAGACTAGGAAGAAAGCCTGGAAATCTACTTCCAAAAATCAGCCAATGAAAACCCTGTGGGGTCACAACGGTCTGATCCACAACCAGTCACAGGGATGGAGAAAAACTGGGCAGCGTTTCGTTCCATTATGTATTGGGTTGCCATGAGTTGGGGCTGACTCAAGAGCAGCAACGACAACATCACTGGGCATCTACACTGCCCAGACACACTCCTGTGAGTCAGTGGCTGCAGGAAGGAAGTTTTATTGCACAGCTTGTCTTGGGTCTATTGAACTGCACCTGATTCAAACGGGCACAAGTCCGACACTCCCAAAGAGCTTGAGGGCACAGGAAGGGTCCCCGAGATGCTGCTCTGCCTTCCACCCCTGTGGCCCCTGGACAGCCCCAGCGTCTTCCAGCCTGGCCCCCAGCAGTGCTGACAGGCACCTCACAGACGGCTTCAGGTCTCTCCATGACGCTCTTGTGCTTGGAGGGAGCGGGGCTTAGGGATGAAGGGCTGGTTGGCAAAATCAAAAGAGTTTGTGTTCCCCCAAGTTTGATCTACACCAGCATGTGCCAAACTGGCCAGCCCATGGGACGCCCATGGCCGCTCAGGGAAAGTCACACACATGAATTATAGTGACAGCCCAAACACGCCTCAGATTTAATACTGCTGCAAGAAATGATCAAAATTGGGTTAAATATACACAGTGTGTATTTGGGGGTTAATCACGGCAGAGATACGCATGTGTGTAAGTGTGTGCACACACGTGGGCACACATACACACACAGAGAGACACATGCACACACACCACACACATTCACACACACAGACACACAGATACACACACAGATACACATTCACACGTGCAGACACACAGAGATACACACACCACACACATTCACACACACAGACACAGACACACACATTCACACATAGACACATACAGGCACACACATACAGAAGACAGACACACAGAAAGACACAAGACACCACACACAGAGACACACACCCCACACACACAGACACCCACACATAGAGACACACTCACACACACACACACGCACACTGCCCTCCCAGTCCTTTGGCAGCCGGAGTGAGTGTGAACCACGGGTGTCGGGCCGATCCCAGCAAAGCCTGCAGGGATGGCATGGTGGGCTCTCGGGACCCTGTGGCTGGCAGACTGAGGCTGCAAGGCCTGGGCAGCTGGCAGTGAGTGTGAGGTGGCCTGGGGGAGCCTGTGGCTGCGGGCAGCAGTACTGGGATGGGTGTGAAGAGGAGCCTGGGGGCTGGGTGGACCCAGGTGGGACAGGTGTGCTAGGCCAGACCCAAAGCCCCACCCCGGCAGGCCACCTGGGGCCCCAGGAGAGAGCAGGCTCTCCCTGCAGGCGTATGAAAGAGGAGAGCGATGACATCACAGGATGTTCATCTCCACTGACCCGGGACCAGGCGGGCTTCTCCCAGCGGCCTGCCTACGCCCAGCACTGTCTAAGCTCCCTGGGCTTGGAGCTGATTTTGCTTGTCCAGAGCCGGCCTTCAGGAGGCCGAGGAATATTCTGGCCCATTGGGAAGCTTGGCGAAAGCCTCCAAGCCCTTCGGAGGAACTCATCCCTCAAAAGACCCAACTTATCAACCGCTCAGAGCCTGAACATGAGCCAGATCGGGGCACCCCCAGGAGAGCGTCCAGTGAAAGTTTCCTCCAGCAGAAGCAGAACTACTCCCTGTGCACGGAGCGCGGGAGCCAGGCTGAGCGAGAGCTGGAACTTCCCGGAGGCAGCCCCAGGAAGAGCATGCCCCCAAGCTCCACCCAGTGGTCTTTCCTAGGGCGGCCCAGGTGACACGCAGAGGCAACGCTGTGGTTTATCAGAAGAGGGGCCTGGCTGGTGCAAATGTTTGCTCTCAACTACTAACCTAAAGGTTGGCAGTTCGAACCCACCCAGCGGTATCACAGAAGAAAGTCCTGGAGATCTGCTTCGGTTAAGATCACAGCCAAAAACCCTATGAAGCACACCCTTAAAGCTCAGTAATGAAGTCGCTCCTGAGGTTCACCCTTCAGCTAAAGATTAGACAGGCCCATAAAACAAAACGAGACTAAAGGGGCACAGCAGCCCAGGGGCAAAGACGAGAAGGTAGGAGGGGACAAGAAAGCTGGTAATGGGGAATCTAAGGTCGAGAAAGGAGAGTGTTGACATGTCGTGGGGTTGGCAACCGATGTCACAAAACAACATGTGTATTCGTTGTTCGACGAGAAGCAGTTTGCTCTGTAAACCTTCATCTCAAGCACAATTAAAAAAAAAAATGACCTGGTCCTGATACATGTTACAACATGAACGAACCTTGAAACCATTATGTTGAGTGAATTAAGTCAGACACAAAAAGACAAATATTGTATGATTCTACGTATGTGAAATACCCAGGATAGGCAAGTGTGAAAACAAAATACCCTGTGGAGCACAGTTCTGCTTTGATACACATGTGGTCGCCATGAGCTGGAATTGACTCAAGGGCAACTGGTTTGGTTTTTTGGTTTGGGTTAATCAGAAGAGAAACTGAGGCACGGGACGTTAAAGTGACCTCCCACAACAAAGCAGAGGGCTGTGCCTTTCTGCTGGTGGACTTCATGCATCCTCTTTTCCCAAGGCCACAGCCCCTGTCCCCTTGTCCTACCGCTCCTCCTCAAAGTCCCCCTCAGTATCAGGGGGCAATTGGGAGACTCTGTGTCTAGAGGTGTCCCTGGCATGGGAAGTGAATACATCCACGATTCTTCACCCTGTAGCATGTCCCCCCAACACCCCTGCTGTGGCCTTGGGGAGGGCCAGCATCCTTCTGACCCCTGACACTGGGTGCTGCCACGTGGCTTGTTTGAACAGTGAGATGGTAGCAGGCATGTGACAGCGGGATTCACAGGTGCCAGAGCAGCCGGACCTGCCGCAGACGCCCCCATGGCGCCGGCAGCAGAGCACACTCCGGCTGGCTGGCTGGGTCAGGGAATGGAGAGCCCCCCAGAGAGGCCTGTGTCCACTTGCAGCTTGGAGCCCAGGCCAGTGAATCTGCAATCAGCCAACCCCCAGGCAGCCTTGGACAGAGAGCAGGAATCAGAGGCAGCTGATTTGGGCGGCTGGGGGCTGTTTGTTATGCAGCGTTACAGTGGCGACAGCTGACGGATACCACCAAGTGTCACTCCACTGTCCCTTCCCACATGAGCTCATGCCCACCAAGCAGCCCGAAGCCTCCAACCACCCCTTTACCCCGCACACGTGGTGGCTGCCTCCACAGAGAATTGCCTGGGTTGCAAGAAGACGTGTTCTCAGAGGAAGCCCACGGCCGCCCGTCATTCCCCTAGCTTGGTTCTTATTTCCCCAGCGAGAAGCCCCTCCCACTTCTGAGTGAAGCCTTTCAGGGAGGAGACAATGTGCCTTCACATGCCTCATGTCCCCAAGCTTGTCAGCTTGCTAGCAGTTGTCATTTAAATCCCAAGATCAAAAACAGTTCCAGAAGCTGAAAGTTGGAGGGCTGGTGGGTTGGGTGACTCAGCACTCGTGGGAGAGGCTCCCCGCCCTCCCAGGCCCCCCCAACACTGGACTGCCAGGCTGAGGGAGTCGCAGGAGGGGCAGACGTCAGCGCTGGTGGCCACCAGCTCGCACACCGATCAGCCCCTCCTCCCCGTCTTCTCCGGACGGCAGGGAACAGCACCTTTATCGCCTCTCCCAGCCCCAGCTGCAAACAGGTTGTCAAGCTAAAAAAAGCAGCATTGTTCAGCGGCTCCGAGAAGGCGCTGCCTGCCACGAGTTTGACGTCTTTGCTGGCTGGTTTGCTTCAGATGACAAGTCTAAGTGACACTGCTCTGCCCACACGCGGTTGGCGTGAGCATGCGTGGGCAGGCACGCAGCCTGAGAGGCCCCAGGCCCTTGAGAGAGGCCAGGAAACTGGAGACCCCAGCAGCTCAGAAGGCACCTCCAGGTGGGCCCCCAGGATACACCGTTCAAAGGGCAGCCTGGTGACGGGGGTACACGCTGAGGACCCTCCTCTCCTTGGGGACAGAGAGCCTCTGAACTGGACTGTGGGCTCCGAGGATGTTTTCATTCGGAAACAGTTCTGCACGAGAGCAGGCAGGATCTGGGTATAAGTGGAGGCTCAGAGGCCCGGGCCAGGAGGGATCCTAGTCGTGGGTGCCTGCCTCTAAGCCCTCTTTGCTCCTTGGGCG
The DNA here is from genome assembly GCF_000243295.1 of Trichechus manatus latirostris. Lineage (NCBI taxonomy): Eukaryota > Metazoa > Chordata > Mammalia > Sirenia > Trichechidae > Trichechus > Trichechus manatus. The sequence continues at coordinate 6,043,619 of NW_004444064.1, forward strand.
TTGCCTCCTCAGAAGCAAACATTTGTGTCTTCTTTGCTCCCTGGAACGGGCCACCCCAGCCACCAACCTATGTGCCCTTCCGGCCCCTCCCCCTGCAGCTGAGAGCTCCACGAGTCTCCCGGGCCTCGGCGTCTGCACCTGCGGGACAGGTGTGTCCACGGCACCAAAGACACGGTAAGAATGAAGCAAGGAAACGCGTGCAAAGCCCAGCAGGTAGTAAGCACCCCTCTCAGGGCATTTGTAGGTGAATCTTTTTCGTCACAGCAGGGGAGCGTCCTCCTGCCCCAAACATCAGATGGCCCTTGTCTTCATCTGCTAGTGCTGCTGTAACAGAAATGCCACAAGGGGGTGGCTTTTAAAGATCAGAAATTAATTTTCTCACAGCTCTGGTGGCTAAAAGTCCAGATCAGGGTCTCGGCCATGTCAACTCCTTCCCTGTTGATCGATGGCCCGGGACATTCCGTGGTTCCTTGGCAATGCTCAAGTGGCACCTGTTGTCTCTTGCGTCTGGGTGTGTCTCTGTGTCTAACCTGCTCTTTATCTACCTCAGAAGTGATTAGGTTTAGGATCCACCCTACACGGGCGTGACCTCAATGGACTGATCGATCGCATTACACTAGATTGCATTACGGAAGATAACGGGTATTATATTAGATTATGTTACGCCCACAGGTATAGGGGCCAGAATTTCAATACATATTTTGGGGAGACACAAATTAATCTCTAACACCCCTGCATCTGGAGGGTAGGGGCAGGAGGGGAAACAATGGTGGAGACTGGAGGCCTTTTTCCCAGGCCCTGCAATCTCACCTCCCAGCAGCCCACCTGCACCAAGGTGTTCCCAGGAGGCCCTCGGGAGGCTGGCAGAGAGCAAGCAGCTGAAGGTGAGACCAGGCCCTCCTGCTTGGTGTCCTCTGCGCTCACCCCATGTATGGAAGGTTCTGCTCAAGACACACAGCACATGGTGACAGGCTCAAGGGATGTTGAGGTCCAGAAAAAGGACTCACAGAAGAAGGGTGTCTGTGATATCCACCTCCAGCCCCCCACAGGGCCCCCAGCCCCATGGGGAGGACACTAGGCAGACCAAGTGTGGCTGAAGAAGGCACAGCCAGTTCCAAAGAGGGGGGCTCACCGCCAAGGCCAATGCTCTGACGTCCAGAGATCATGTCTGCAAAGACCCTGTTTCCAGATAAGGTCACGTTCACAGGTACCGGGGTTAGGACTTGAACATATCTTTCTGAAGGTCACAGTTCAACCCACCACAGAAGAGATGAGCCATGTACAGACAGCCAGTCTGAGTGGCCCTCCTGGAGCAGGTGACACCGGGGTCACTGGGCACAAAGACCAGCTGTGCTCAAGCATAGACAAGGTCATTCAGGCAGACATTTTAGAGAGGACCCCTCCTCTGTCACCATGAACAGAATTGCTCCCCTCCACATTGCCCCTCCTCTGAGGCTCTGCCCCAGCTGAGCTGCCCCTTCAGACCCTCCTGGCTGAGGACTGCCACTGGCCAGCTGAGCCCCACCCCCGTGCAGCCATGTGTGCCCCAACAGACCCCTCATTACAGCCTTTCACATTCTGACGCCAATCAGGGCATGCAGAATTTGAACACAGCACAGAGCTCATCCAGTGAAACTGCACTCCAATATTAGACAATTTAGGGGAAAATATTACAAATTGATTTTTTTAAACTAGATACCTGAAAGAGAAAGAGTGTGTGTGTGACAGAGAGCACTAGGGAGTGCCTCAGGTCACCTGAGCCCAGATTTTTCATGGCTGGGGCCCCAGAGTCATTGGGGGCCTCAGGTGACAATCATCTGAGCCAGGACAGGTTGCAGGAGACAGGAAACGCCAGGTCCCTGATATCAGTGAGCACACACCAGGCTGGACTGCTGCTTCTAAGTTCCTTTTATGTGACAGAATAATAAACCTCTGTTATGGAGTGAATTGTGTCCTCCCAAAATGTGTGTCAGCTTGGCTAAGCCATGGTTCCCAGTATTCTGTGATTGTCTACCATTTTGTCATCTGATGTGATTTTCCTATGTGTTGTAAATCCTACCTCTATGATGTTAATGAGGTGGGATAGGTGGGAGTTACGTTAACGAGGCAGGACTCTATGTACAAGATTCGGTTATGTCTTGAGTCAATCTCTTTTGAGATATGAAAGAGAGACAGAAGTAAAGAGACAGGGTAACTTCATACCATCAAGAAAGCAGCTCTGGTAGCACAGCACGTCCTTTGGACCCAGGGTTTCTGCACTAAGAAGCTCCTAGACCAGGGGAAGATTGAAGACAAGGACCTCCCCCCAGAACTGACAGAGAAGGCCTTCCCCTGGAGCTGACGCCCTGAATTTGGACTTCTAGACTACAGAATATTTCTGGGGCCCTGGTGGTGTAGAGGTTAAGAACTCAGCTGCTAACCAAAAGGTCAGCAGTTTGAATCCATCAGCTGCTCCTTGGAAACCTTATGGGGCAGTTCTACTCTGTCCTATAGGGTCGCTGTGAGTTGGAATCAACTCGATGGCAGTAGTTTTGGTTTTTTTTTTTTTTTTTTTTTTAGCCTTCTAAACTGTGAGAGAATAAATTTCTCTTTGTTAAAGCCATCCACATGTAGTGTTTCTGTTATAACAGCACTAGATGACTAAGACAACCTCTATCTTATAAAAGGGATATTTTCTAGCCTGTCAGCCTGTGATGACTGAGTCATGTTCATCACCATATCCCCATAGCCCAGCACACAGTAGGTTGTCAAGCACGTCTGCCCACCTGGTGGGCACTCAAGTAAACAGACGGGCCGGAGCTGAGGTTCAGCCCTCCTGACCACTCACATTTGGTCTATCTCCACCTTGTCTGGGGGGCTCTAAAAAACATTCCAGAAGTATGTGTGGAAATGCCACCAAAAGGCCTCGTGTCAGCTGACTGGGGACACTACAGTCTTGCTTTGATGTAAAAACACCACCGGCTTGACCGTGGCCCCCAAAATAAACATACTTCAAGAGTTTAAATATAAACTCCTCCAAGTACAGTGGAATTGTGGGAAGAAGTACTTCTAAGGTTATAACAAGCAGACCGTGAATGTGTGTGGCATCGTGGTGGGCTTCCTCATCCTGGAGGAGCTTGCTCCACAGAAGAGTGTCACTGAGAGCCTGCTATGTCCTGGGCTTCCTACTATTGAGGGTGATGAGGCTGCTGGTGTGAGTGATCACTATAGGCCTCAAGGGTCCCTCCAGGGCCTTGGTTGTGGCAGCTGATGGGCTTCGTGAGGAGCTATCTCCTGGAGAGGCCTCAGCTAATCGAATCAGTCCAGCCTGTCCAACGTCCCAGACCTAGTAACCATGTCCCTCACCCAGGACACGGGCTGATGCCCTGAGCAGAGGAAGTGGCTTCAAGACACCCCACCCTTAGATGGCCTTGCTATGTGAGGTGGTGTTTATATGCCAGGCTCACAGTGCAGAGCATGGGGAACACAGACCGAGCCCCAGCACTGAGGGAAGGGACAATATGTGTCATGGATGGAATCATGTCTCCCCAAAAGACATGCAACTAATATAATTGATGTCACTAAGCTCTACACATGTAAAAAGTTGAGTTGGCAAGTGTTGTGTGATAGACTTATTTACAACAAAAACAAAAAAGAAGAGCAGTTGCTGAGGCTGCTTGCGTACAGTGAAGCACCTCATGGGATTCATTTTCTTGATTTTGAGGTTTAGGGTCATAGTTTCACGGGACATCCCAGTTAATTGGCCTAATACCATGTTTAGTGCTTCTGTTCTACCTCCTAGTTCTTTGAGTAGTGCCTGGAGTCTTAAAAGCTTGCAAGCAGCCGTCCAAGGTGTAACAATTAGTCTCTATTCACCTGGAACAACAGAGGAAGAAGGAGACTCAGGAATAGGAGGAGGATATGGAATGTCTGGCTAATTGCCTCCATGTACAACTGCCTCCTTTGCCATGAGACCAGAAGAACTAGATGGTGCCCGACTACCATTACAGAATGTTTTGATCAAAGATTCTACAGAAGAATCCTGATCAAAAGGAGGAAAAATGCAGAAGAGAATTTCAAATTCTCATAGAATCCAGACCTTCGGGAACTATTGAGGCTAGATGAACCCCCAAAACTATTGCCCTGCGATAATCTTTCAACCTTAAACCAAAAATATCCCCTGAAGTCTTCTTTGAACCAAACAACAGTTTAGCTTAATTAGAAAAGAATGTCTGCCTTGCGCATTGTGCTCTTTTAAAGAACTATTTATCTGAGTTCAAATTGACAAGAGCAACTTGAAAGGTTAGATAGGAAGTTTATGGGGCAGTAAGTGTATGTTAACCATGGAGGAATAATTCAGAAAAGGAGGGTGAGAATGGTTGCACAACTTAAAGAATGTAATCAATGTCACTGAATTGTACATGTAGAAATTGTTGAACTGTGTATGTTCTGCTGAGTATATTTTCAACAACAACACAGAAATAAAATAACTTCTATAGATATAAATATATAAATATGTGGAAGCCCTAACCCATGAGCGTGACCCTGTTTGCGAATAGGGTTTTCTTTGTTACGTTAATGAGGTCATACCAGAGTAGTGTGGGTCCTAAACCTAATCCCTTCTGAGTAGAGTCTTATGAGAAGTGAGAACAGACACAGACACACACTGGGGAAGACACCATGTGAGGACCCATCTACTATCAGCCAAGGAACACCAAGAAATGCCCAAGGCTAACAGAAGCTGAAACCAACAAGGAAGGCTCTTCCCCTAGAGCTAACAGAGAGGGTCGCCCTGCCAATGCCCTGAATGTGGACTTCTGACCTCCAGAACTATGAGACAATAAACGTCTGTTCTTCAAACCCACCCACCTGTGGTGTTTGTATCATGGCAGCCCCAGATGACTAAGACGGCATGCCACACCCGAGCCCATCTACAGGATGTGAGGCCCCTCACTTCGGGCTCAGAGCAAGCCTGTGGGGCGGAGGCCTTGGTCAACACTGATACCAGAGAGGACCTCCCTCAGTGACATTGGCCGTCCTCCCAGTTGGGACCACAACCCTGCCCCAATGCATGCTTCTCAGGTTGGAGAGCAGGACAGGTGGACACTCACTGGAACACCCGTCTCAGCACATGGCACTTCTGAGAACAGTCGCCTGACCTGTCTGCTTCCCTATGTGCTGCGGGCTGGGAGTGGGGGGTGCAGACCATCTGTGCGAAGGGTGTGAGTGTGGGTATTGCATGCCAGAGGTGTTGTGAGTGTCACTGTGTGTTTTATGAGAAGGCGTGTGAGTGTGAGGGATGAGTGTGTGTATGAGTGAGCTGAGAGGTGTGTGTGAATATCCATGCTGATATGTGTGTGTGCAGGCTTGCGTGTCCAGTATGAATGTGTGTGCATCCGCCCATGCAAGTATGTGTATGTGCATGAGGGTGTTGTGTGAATGTGTGCTGTTGTGTGGGTATGGGGGGCGTGTACGTGTATGTGTGCAGCTGTGTGTAGGGGTGTGTGTATAAATGTGTGACGGTGCAAATGTGTATGTCAGCATGTATATTTATGTCTGTGTGTGATGGCGTGTGTGTGCATGAGTGTGTGTGTGCACGTGTGTAAAGTAGACGTGTATATCAGTGTGTGCCAGTGTATGCATGCGTGTCAGGGTGTCTATCACTGTGTGAGCATGAATGAGTGTGAGGGAGAGTGTGTCAGTGTGTGTCTGTGTATGTGACAGTGTGTGCTGGTATGTGAGTGTGTGCATGTGTGCATGAGTGTGTGTGTGTGTGTTTCTCCCCAGACCCAGGGTGCCATCCTGAAGGCCCGCTTGGCCCTTTGGTGCAGGGCTGACCCCACCCCTGCCAGCCTCAGGCTGTAGCCCCAGCCTCTCTTGGCACTGCCCCCAGTATCCATGGCCCATCATCCAGAGCTGGCAACCAAATGCTCCCTCTGTAGCTCTCCCTCTGCCAGTGGGCATTTCTTGTGCTTTTCCAATGGGAGCTGCCGCTTTCCTGAAAACTGTCCACCGGGAGACCTTCCAGCCCTGCCTGTGGCCAGCCAAGCCCAGACCACACTGTGCTCAGAAGTGCGCGTGCGCATCTGTGTGTACCTGTGATATTGCAGCAAGCAAACACAAGGACAGGAACCCTTCCCTGATGGGGTCTGCCTCCCCGATACGGGGGAGAGCTGCAGCCCACAGGGAGGCCAGGGGCCACCAACAAATGGCCCCCTGTGCCCTCCTGCCCGTCCACCGTGAGCAGTGGAGGCAGAGAGGGGAGGCCCAGGATGGGTGAGCAGACTCTGGCTGGGAGGTGGGGCAGGCCCTCAGCACAGGGTCCCCGGCAGCCCGGCCGCTCCCTGAGGGCAATGTGCCATCTGGACAGAGCAGGGAGGAGCCCGCCCAGCCCTCTGCTCAGGCCCTGACCGGGCATCTGCAGCCTTGCCCTCCAGAAGTCGAGCTCCAGATGCGCAGGCCGAGGGATTCTGGGCGCTCAGAGCCCCGGGGGAAGGAAGCGGGATCGCAGGAAGCTGCTGAGCCAGTGTGTGTGTCTGTGTGTGCACCTGCATCTGTGTCTGCGTGTCTGCCTGTGTGTGTGTATATGGCTGTGTGTCTGATTGTGTGTGTATGGCTGTACGTCTCTGTGTGATTGTGTGTGTGCCTCTGTGCCTGTGTGTGACTATGTGAGTCTGTGTCTGCACGTGTATCTCTCTCTGCATCAGTGTGTGTATCTGTATGTGCAGCAAGCAGGGGTTGTTGCTGGAAGTGGGTCTTGGGGAGGGACTCCTGTGCCCGCCTGTCGTCCACGTGGGGACCAGTCACGGTAGCCATTCCCAATGCACTCAACAGGGACAGCAGGGACAGACTCCAGATGCACGGAGTTGGGAGAAGCATGTTACTGTCGATCTGGCCGGCTCCAGCCCGTCACGTCCCCCTTACTCTCACTCCAGTTAACCAAGTTTAGCTCGATGGCACCCACAGTCAGCTCGGGGACAGGAGGCACAGGCCATCGTACAGACCCCCAGGGAAGGTACCCCCACCCCGTCTGTGCCACGGCCCTCACTGACCGCGACCTCTGACCGTGGAGCAGGGGAGTGGAGGCCAAAGGGGGTGGCCGCCGGAGCCTCTGGGAAGCAGGGGGGCTGAGAGAGATCCGCAGCTGGCTTCTGGGGTCTTGCGGAGCTGGGTGGTGAGAGGTGGCAGGGGTGGGGGGAAGTGTGGGTGTGGCCCCTGGGCTCCCAGGCCACAGGGGCACCCACACTGCACAGGAGGCTGCTCTGAGAAGCACTGTGAGCCCAGGGCTTTGCGAGCCCAGAGGACAGAGCCCAAGGAAGCTTCTTAGAGAGGGACGGGTGGGTGTGCACGAGGACCAGGGGGCAGTGGTCCAGCAAGGGGAGAAGGCCTGCAGCAAGGAAGTGCCCCTCTGGACCCACAGAGACCCGTGTGCTGGGGCTCGGAGCGCCATGGTGGGGGGCGAGAGGAGGGTCCCCGAGCCTCCAGCGTGTCTGTCTGGTCCCACAAAGGAGGGTGCTGCTGGAAAGCTCCAGGCAGGGCTAGCACCCTAGAGCAACAGGACAGACTTCAGAGTGCTGGGCCAAATGTGCCAGAGCAGAGAGGAGGGGTCCCTTGGCACACTGTGGCCCCAGCCCCCTCTAGGAAGGGGCTAGAGCAAGGCCTGAAGGGGAGCTCTGCACAGGCCTTGTGGGGGGGCCTGGCCCTGCCACGACTCTCTGGAGAAACAGGACACTGGTTGTTCTGGGAAGCTCAGGGCTCTCTGCCTAGCCCCACAGAGAGCAGAAAGGGGTGCTGAACTGGGGGTATCCAAGGTTGGTCCCCACAATCACTCTGGAACCTATACTCAGAGGGATTCCTCCTGCTGCCAACCCCAGCCTTGGCACAGCCCCAGCACACACACGCACGCACAGGCATGCACACACATGCACACACAGACAGACACATGCACACACATGCATGCACATGCACACACAGGCATGCACACACAGACACACACATGTGCAGACACAAATGCACACACTGCACACTCACATACTCATGTGCACATGCACTTACACACACGCACACACGTACATACCCCTGCACATTTATGTGTGCACACACACACGTGTATGCACACATACGCATGCTCACATGCACACATGCATGCACAGACACATGCATGCACACTCACATGCGCACACATGCACTCATGCATTCGCACATGCCCGTACAATGAAGGCCCACGTGCACACACACAAACACACAGACACATGCAGACACAAGTGCACGCACATGCACACTCACATGCTCACAGGCACATGCACTTACATGCACACACACACGTACATACCCTTGCACACACGTGTATGCACACATACACGCACACATGTGTATGCACACATACACACACACAGATGCATGCATGCTCACGTGTGCACACATGCACACACACACTCACACAGACACATATGCACACACATGCACACTCACATGCACGCACACATGTACGTACCCTTGCACGCATGCGCACGCACACGTGTATGCACACACAGGCACACTCATGCACACAGACACATGCATGCACACTCACACATGTACTCATGCACTCACACATGCCCATACAGTGAAGGCACACATGCACACACACACACACGCATACATGCAGTGGCAGGAGGAGACTGAAGCCCACCCATCTCAGCCCTGGCCGTGTGGCCCGGGGGCTCCTGGCCTCTGTCTCTGTCCACTGCCCTCCTCACAGGCCTGGGGAGAGAGGACGGCAAGTGAGGGCCTGGCCTTCAAGATCACCCGACACCAGTTCCAAGTAGTGCTAAGTCACGGAGGGCAACTTGGCTGGGGGACAACGCAGTCACAATCCTTTTCTCATAATAGTGCCTCAGGGACCCTTCAAACAGTCCAAGTGATGATTTGAGGCCCCTGGTCCTGTGGCAGCCCTGGGACACATTCATCACACTTCCAGGGGGCTCAGCACCCCCACATTCCTGTCATCCCGTCTCCAGAGAAGTCAGCCCAGAGGGGCACAGGAATGGGGCTGCCTCCACAGAGGAGTGACGAGTTAATGCTGGTGAGGGTGTGGGAAGCTGCCCGCATTGCTATTGCAGGCGCGGTCCACTCCCCCTCCTGGGAGGGTCCAGTGGTCACAGGTGGTCTGTGGAGAACACTGACTGTGAGGACAGACGCTGCCCGGGCCTGCACCCAGCAGCATGCTTGAGCCTCATGCTCCCAGATAACACACCCAGCCCGCGGAGCCAGGCCCTGTCCATCCCCTGCCTTTCCAGGCAGGACCACTGTGAACCAGGGCCACCGGGGGGAGGGCAGCAAGAGAAGCCAGCCTCAGGTTGATGGGACAGGTGTTTTTAGCAGCAGCCAGCTCCCCCGCCCATGCCCAGCTCCACCCTCACCCAGCCCCAGCAGGAGCCCCCCAGCGCCGGCACCAGGAGCCCAGGGCTTCCAGGAGAGGGGAGGCGGCATATTTGGGTTGTCTTCCTGCATCTGCTCCTCACCTATAAAGTGGGAATTACAGTGGCATCCGCCTTACAGGGTCAAGGGCAGGCTTCGCGGGCATGTAGACCAAGGAACGTTCCATGGATATGTGGACTTGGACGGTTGCTGCCGTTGTGCGTTCTTGTCCTGCCCCCAGAAAGGAAGCAAAGGTCTTGTTGGAGCAGGCCTGGAAGCATCTTCACCAAGGCGGGGCGGGGGGAGGCAGACCCTTCCTGCTCCCCCATCCGAGAGCCCCAGGTGTTGTCAGCAGAGGGCCGGGGAGAAGGTCCACAGGAGAGGTTGAACCAGACGAATGCATCATACAGGGAAGTACTGAAGGGAGCCAGACGGTTCTCTCATTTACACCTGGCGGGTAAAATCCAGCCTTCCTCCAACGGCCTTTCTCAGCTTCCTATTTTCCTGTTTGAAATCAGAAGAATCCTTTGTCTGGTTCCACTGCTAAGGAGTGGGAGTAGAATGGAGTGGCTGGGGATAAGTAACGGGGTGTTGCAAAGGTTTACAGAGGGATCCACACTGGAAAGCAGCTGTGACTGAAAATAAAACAGCTCAGACAGTCTGACGCCCTGAAATGAGAGATGAAAGTCTTCGTGTAAACGCTGAAGCAACCAGACAGGCGTCTGCCTCCTCCTAAGGGCCATAGGCCAGGAACCGCACAGGGCATGGCTTTGGGTTTATCTCACCAGAGAGCTGCCAGAGAAGAGATGGACCGCCTCAAGACCAGGGCCAGCAAGAAAGTCCTAGCTTCGGGTCTCAGTTTTCTGGGGGTGCGGGAGAGCTGCCTCACCAGGAGAGGAGGACCTCCCTACCCTTGAAGATTCAGGTTCAACACCCAGAAAATCTGCCTGCCCTCAGGATCAAGCTTCCCAGGGGAGCTTCCCATGGGAGCATTTTCTGATGGCCCGGACAGAAGACGAGAAAGAACATTCCAGAAATCAGCCGGTACTCCAGGGAAAGGGCCCCAAGATCCAATGGGTCTTTTCCAGCTGTTCTGTAAAAGGGCTCAGACTCCACAAAAGGAGGGCCACAGGGCTAAAGGTGAGGGAGGTCAGCCCATCAGCACCCAAGTCTTCAGTCTCTGGCTGAATCATTTCTGGAAACTGGGCAAACATTGCCTATGAATAGGCTTAATTAGTAGAAGCTGAAACCCTAAATTAAGTGCTATTACATTAAAAAAAAAAATCTTGTCATATCAATTTCTGCTTCTGTTATCTATTGCTGAATAATAAGCAACACCAAAAGTGGTGACTTAGAATAAAAATGACTATTTGTTATTTCTCCCAATTCTGTGGGTTGATTGGGTGTTTCTGCTCCCCAGGGTGCATCTGGGGTGTAGGGATGGCTGGAAGGTCCAAAATGGCCTCACTCCCATGGCTGGCATGTTGGGGTGGCTGGCAGCCACGATCTCAGCTGTTGGCTGCAGGTTTGGGCCTCGCCACATGGCTGCTTGGGCTTCCTCACAGTATGGCAGCTGGGTTCCAAGAAGTAGGACTGAGTTTGCTTAAGACCTGGGCTTGGAAGTCTCAGAACATCAATTCTGCCACATGCTTTTGGTCAAAGTCAGTTGTTGGAGAAGAGATAATTAGAGGGGAGGGGATTCAAGCTCCACCTCTTGATGTTAAGATGCAGAACATTTCCATTCCCACAAGGATCCCTCATGTTGCCCTTTCAGAGGCTCACTCACTTTCCTCCCACCCCGTCCCCTCCTTAATCCCTGGCAACCACTAATCTGGCCTCCATGTCTATAGCTGTGTCATTTCAAGAAAGTTATATAAATGAAGAAAACTAAAGATACAAGGAAAAGATTTGTCTGAAGGACTAATGGACCACAGCTACCAAGGCCTCCACCGGACTGAGTCCAGTACAACCAGATGGTGCCCGGCTACCACCACTGACTGCTCTGACCAGGATCACAACAGAGGGTTCTGGACAGAGCTGGAGAAAAATGGAGAACAAAATTCTAACTCAAAAAAAGACCAGACTTACTGGCCTGACAGAGACTGGAGAAACCCCGAGAGTATGGCCCCCAGACACCCTTTTAGCTCAGTAGTGAAGTCATTCCTGAGGTTCACCTTTTAGCCAAAGATTAGACAGACCCATAGGACAAAATGGGACTAAAGGGGCACACCAGCTCAGGGGCAAGGACTAGAACGCAGGAGAGGACAGGACAGCTGGTAATAGGGAACCCAAAATCGAGAAGGGGAGAATGTTGTCTTGTCATGGGGTTGTTAACCAATGCCATAAAACAATATCTGCAGTAACTGTTTAATGAGAAGCTAGTTTGTTCTGTAAACCTTCATCTAAAGTACAATAAAATAAATAAATAGGAATAGAAGGGGGGAAAAGATAGTTATATAAATGGAATCATACAATCATACGGTATGTGACCTTTTCAGTTTGTCTTTTTTTTTTAACTCAATGTAATGCCCTGGAAATCCATCCATGTTGTCGCATGTATCAAAGCTTTGTTCCGTTTTGTTGCTGTGTAGGATTCCATGGTATGGATGAACCACAGCTTAACCACTCACCATCGAAGGACATCTGGGTAGTTTCCAGTTGGGGGCTGTCATGAATAAAGCTGCTGCGAACCATCATGGACAGAGTTTTGTGCGAACGTACGTTTTCGTTTGTCTAGGATAAATGTCCAAGAGTACAATTGCGTGATTGTATGGTAATTGCGTGTTTGGTTTGTTGAGAAACTGCCAAACAATTTTCCAGAGGGATTGTACCATTTTACATTCCCCGCAGCAACGTGTGGGAGTCCAGTTTTTTATGCATAGACACTGTATATTCTTTTCCTTACGATCATATCATACATACGCTTTTATAAGGGGCTTATTTCCCTTGATGTGATCATATCAGCATTTTCTCACATATATTTTTCTACCAAAAAAGACTATTGCTGTCAAGTCAATTCCAGCTCATGGCGACCCCAAAAGTTTGGAGGTTCAAACCCACCCCGAGGTGCCTCAGAAGACAGGCCTTAAGATCTGCTTCTGAAAAGTCACAGCCTTGAAAACCCTATGGAGCACCTCTACTCTGCACGCATGGGGCTGCCATATTTTTCTACAAGTCCTTTTAAATTGCTGAGTGGCATTCCAGCATGTAGACTTCAGTTTACTAAGCGTGTATTCCTTTACTAAATACGTCTAAGCATTTACTGTGTGGCATGCAGCTAGGGCCTCGGGGCAAGGGTACAAAGTTGACTAACAGAGACCCAGCCCCTGTTCAGAGGGTACAGAGAGCCTGGTGGAGCTGTTGATGTAAAGCAAATCTACAGATGAGCACGTGTTGCAAACTGATGAGTGCAGTGAGCGAACGGTGTGGGGCTCTGAGGCTGCGCAGTGGGTTCCTAGCAGGACTCAACCTGAGACTCAGGGACAGTGCCTTCCAAAACGATGTCTGAGCCGAGGTCTACAGCCAACATAACAGGTGAGTGAGCCCAGGGGAGAAGCCAGCTATGCATGTCTCCATCTTGGTCAACATCTCGCTTGTTGCCAGCGCTGTGCTGGTGTGAGTAACACCGACCTCACCTCCCTCCCCTGGGTAGGGGCACACCTGCTCACCATTATTCCCTGTTGTGTGGCCCTCACCGAGCACGCTTCAGTCATTTGTAGAAAAATGGCGCACGCCGATAAACCATCTCTGAGCGCACCCTGCACTCAGCTTCGGTTTTTTCCTTTAATTCAATCCCTGGCAATAAAATGGCTCATTCAGTGGTGCACACATTTCCAAGGCTTAGAAACATATCTGTGCCTTCATTTGAATCCTGGGCTCTGGACTGTTGTAAGGACCCTCTCTATGAGCATCTCCACCTAGGCTGGGCCCCCAATCCTGAGGCCACGTGACCACCACAGTTAGACAGGAGCAGACTCAGCTGTGAGAAGCAGAACTGGGTCCAAGCCCATCACCAAACCGGAAATACTTGCCTAGCCTTGGACCTTCCAGATTCTACCCACAGGAGGCCAAACTTGGGGCAGGGGTGGGGGTGTGGAATGGAGAGAGATTTAATAAAGTGGACTGATTTAATAAAGAAGAAAGGAAGGAGGAGGGGAGACGGGAGGGAGGAATGCTGTAATATTTGAGTTCCAATGACCGTTAGGAGTCCCTGGGTCACGCAAACAAACAGTTAAGTGCTCAGCTGCTAACAGAAAGGCTGGAGGTTCGAGTCCACCCAGAGGCAGCTTGGAAGAAAGACCTGGCAATCTACTTCTGAAAAATCAGCCATTGAAAACCCTATGGAACTTAGTTCTACACACACCTGGGGTTGCCATGAGTCAGAGTTGACTTGACCGCAACTGGTTTGGTTTTTTGGTTTAAGGTTTATTGAGCACTTACTATATGCCTGGCACCATGCTAAGCTTTTTGCACACATTGCCCCAGTTAAACTCACAGGTGCTCATGGATGAGGGACTGGGGACACAGATGCAAAAGTGGCTACCTCAGCCACCAGCCAGTAAGTGGTGGAGCTGGGGTGTGAACCCAGCAGTTGGACCAGTTAAGTAAGAGCCAGCATCAGGACCACCAAAAAGCCAAACCAAATCCATTGCCATCAAGTGGATTCTGACTCACAGCAACCCTATAGGACCGAGTAGAACTATCCCATAGGGTTTCCAAGGCTGTAATCTTTACCAGAGCAGACTGCCGCATCTTTCTCTGCAGAGCGGCTGGTGGGTTTGAACCACCAACCTTTCAGTTAGCAACGGAGAGCTTAATCACTGTGCCACCAGGGCTCCCTACGTCAGGACCCGTACTCTTTAAAAATTTGGCAGGCGATTCTGTGCAGCGAGGCCTGCCCAGCTTCTGGGGGTGAGAAGCTCATCGAAGTCATGTGTCTGATAGTCTAGTCCCACGAGGCCACACTTGCTTCGGGGTGGCCAGGCGGGCCCTCCTCTAAGCACTTTACAAGGTTAATGCACGCTTCTTCCACAGCTCTTGGAGCAGGTTGGCTTTGTCCCAGGTCACCTGGCAGGGCTCTCAGCCACACTGTCAACCCCCAGCCTCACCTGTGCTGCCTCTCATGAGCTTCGGCCGCCTTCATCCCTCTAGTGATGATGATGATGACAGACAAGGTCCATTGCCGAGGTGACTCCCTGCAAGCATTTGACCCGCCACTTCCTCCCAGGCTGAAATACCCCAGCCGGAGGCGTCGTGTGGCAGAGAGGGGGCGGAGCATAACTAGGCAGGTGGAGCAGGAGTGCCCCAAAAGGAAGGTTCCTACCCTGACTGCCTGTCCCAAACCCGACGCTGCCTTAGTCCAAAGTTCTCTGACTCACAGTTCGTTGGACGCACCAAGCCCAGCTGGCCATTTGCTCTGGGTCCGCAGGGTTTGAGCCCACCCTGGGATGTCAGCAGCCTGCCCACAGCCAGCTCGGGTCCGAGCGGTTAGCAATTACCTGTTTCTGCCTTCCCCTGACTCACCTGTTGTCAGTGAGCTCAGCCTCCTCCTGTGGCCCCTCTGACACTTGGGCGTCTGGACGGACCACAGTCCAGGGCCTGTGCATACGCCGAGGAGCTGCCTGGGGGCCCTCTCCAGCCACAGCAGCTTGTTTCCAGCTGGATCTAGGGTCCAGGTTCCCCAAACCATCTCTCCCAGGGCCCACCATGCCAACCAGACCCATCGCTCATGTCTGGCACAGGGACAGGTGGCCCCTGTTCCCTGGGACCCCCCCAATACACACACTCCTGCCCTCCCCTAAACCTGTACATGCAGGTGGTCCCTGGATGCTGCAAACGGTTAGCTTCGAAGTTCAAGTCCACCCAAAGGCACCTCGGAAGAAAGGCCTGGCCATCTACTTCTGAAAAATTAGCCACTGAAAACTCTGTGAAGCACAGTTCTACTCCGACACACATGGGGTCGCCATAAGTTGGAGTTGACTTGACAGCAACTGGGTTTTGAATGCAGGTAAGAGGAAGGGCCGCCTGCTGTCTTAGGCGTCCAGTCTCCCGGGACATTGGCGGTGGAAGGGCTAAACCCATGCTGTGTCAGATGTCCTGGCAGAGCCATCTCGGTGTGGGACACTGGCAGGAGCCACAGGTTTCCAAGCCTACGCCTGCTACCCATGCTCAGTAATGTTGGGAGACATTCTTTTATTTCTAGTTAAGGTACAATTTATGTACAATAACCTGCAGCCTTTTAAACTGCTCAAGTCGGTAAGTTTTGATAGCTGTGTACACCCATAAGTCTACCACCGCAATCAGGATATAGACATTTCCATCACCCGCAAGCTTCCTCGTGCCCTTTGCGTCCATCTCCCTGCCCCGCACTCCCCAGGCAACCACTCAGCTGCTCTTTGTTGGCGGCGGTACATGCAGCGTAATATTTCTGGAGGACAATGAAGCAATTGCTACTGAAACCTCCTCTGACCACTCTGCTTCCACTCCCCCCACCTCAGTCGATCCTCCCCAGACTCCCTTATCTCCAGCCCCGCCTGGAACACACCAGCATGCCACTGCCCCAGGCCCTTTGCATATGCTCTGACCTCATTCTTCCTCCAGGTGGCTCCTCCCTCAGGTGGCTGCCCACCTTTCCCCGGCCATCCTGTGTTAAATGGCCTCCCCTGCCCTCTGCACATTGCCCCTGTGTTTCTCTACTCCCGGCACTCCCCACTGTCTGACATACCTCATCTCACATACTCGCTTGCCGTTGCTGGTAAGCTCCAGGAGAGCAGGGTCTTTGTCTGGGGGGTTTACTGCTCCAAAGCAGAGCGTTCTAGCCTCCTGCCTCCACCACCCAGGAAGGCAGGGTGGGGGTTGTGAATGTTTTTAGCACAAATTCACAGCACCTGCCAGATGGAGCCATCACAAGCTGAGAGCCGGGGTGGGGGTGGGGAGAGCAGTTCAGCTCTCTTGTTTGTGCTGTTGGAATCTTGTAGCCATGTGCTTGGATTGCTTTCTTCCCTGGGTGGTGCAAATGGCTGCTAACGAATGGTTGGAGGTTCTAGTCTACACAGAGATGCCTCAGAAGAAAGGTCTGGCAATCTACTTCCAGAAAACTAGCCATTGAAAACCCTATGGAGCACAATTCTTCTCTGACACACGTGGGTCACCATGAGTCAGAACTGATTCGACAGCAACTAGCAACAACTAAATGTTATATACAAAGCAGAAAACGATCACGGGGTAGTATTCCCTCACCGTGTTGGCCAAGGTGGAAAGGATGCTCACTTTCGGGGTCAGTGAAGTGGAGTGGAAAGGGGCACGCTGGTACTGCTGGGGGTTAAAGGTCTTCAGACTGGATGGACCTTTGTACCTGCTTCTCTTCCAAGAGCTTTTTAGAGCAAACCGTAAGGTGTGTGAGAGAACTTGTGTACAGGAATGTCCCTCCCAAGGCCTGCTGGTGCTGTTACATGCCATGGAGTTGATTTCAACTCATGGCAACCCCATGTGTGCAGAGTAGAACTTCTCCATAGAGCTTTCAAGGCTGTGACCCTTCGGAAGCTGGTCTTCAAGCCTGTCTTCCCAGCTGCCTCTGAGTGCATTTGAACCGCCCAGCGTTTCAGCTAGGAGTCAAGGGCTTAACCATTCACTTCACCCAGGGACTCCTTCCCAATGCCTAAGAAGGTGTAAAGAAAGAAAGAAATGCCGTAGAGGGAAGTCTGCTGGCAGCCATTAGGATGATGTCCCCACGTTGTCCATTATTAACATAAAGAAAGCCTTCATACACCACTGTTACTGGAAGAATAGGGGTCTCCTGACATCCAACCCCATCTGCCCAAGCAAGGGGCTCAGACCCACCCAGAGGGTCCCCAGGGACTGCTGGGACCCCACCCCCACCCCCACCCCCAGCAGGCTCTCATCCTCCCCAGCCTCCAAGGGTCCTGGAAACCCCACCTGTCACGGGTCCTCCTGCAAGCTGGAGGTGCGCCCACACTCCGAGGTCACCCCAGACCTGGCAGTTGATCCCTCTGAACACTTTCTTGTCCCTCCCAGGAGGGCAGGCTCCAGGAGGGGCCGAGCCGACCCATCAGACTGTGGAGGTATGTGCTTGGTTCGCCCAGTTCCCAGGAGCAGAGTCAATATTTATCCTACATGTGTACCTGGTGGGCCGTTCTCATCACCTGCTCGAAAAAAAAGAAGAACTTCCAAGGTGACCTGCAGCTGTTGCCCCGGACAGAACCAGCCAGCAGCTTATGAGCCGACTGTCTTAGAAATGACAGCATGAGAGACCCACGTGTGCACACACACACACATGCAGTCACACCCATATGCGTGCACACACATGCACACCCACACACACACACACATGCACATACATGCACACACACACTCTCACACACACTCATCCTTCGAGGAGAACTGGGGGACTCTCCACTAAGGCATCCGAGAATGGTGTTGCCCTTGGGTCAGTGGGGTTGGGAATGGGTTTTTTCCTTCATTTTGTTTGGCTATGCTGACATTTCTCTGGTGAACAAGGATGCTTTTAAAATATCTCACTCCAACCCAGCATGCACAGTCCAGCCTCAGTTACTGCCCCTTCCGTGCCAGATCCTGTCTTTATCTGAAATTGTGATGTTGCGTTCACTTTGGACTGTTCTGCATTCATTTTGATTTTTACAAAATATTGCATTAAAATATTTATCTCGGTTACTGAGATTTTTGGTGCCCCCTTACATTTTGTGCCCAAGGCAATTACCTCGCTTGCCTCACCCTAGTCCCAGCCCTGCCCAGGCTCAATCAGCCATGACTGGGCAAGGGCGAGATGTACAGACTCACGTGGCAGGCCACCTGTGGGCAAGGTCTTAGAGAGGAGGTTTTCACAACTGTGAGTGACTGGTGGCAGCCCTGTGGCCGACAGTGCCACAGCCAGGCCTGCAGTCCAGGGCTCCTGAGTCCAGGTTGCTACACTCCTTCCCCACAAACACACCACCTCCCTGAGTGAGGGGCACTCTCCATGAGGGGCAGGGCCCAGACTCTGAAGCCAGGTTGCCCAGGTTCAAATCCCGGTTTGGCCTGACCTTGGGCCATATGCCTAACTGCTCTGTACCTCAGTTTCCCCTTCTGTAAAATGGAGATAATAATAGTGCCCACCGCATAGGGTTGTATGAGGATTAGTGATAATATTTGTAAAGCTTAGAAAGTGTGCCTTAATGCGTTGTCAGTTTTTAATGAACTAAGTGGAGGGTACAAACACTACAGGGAGGTAGCAGGCAGCTCAAAAGTCACCCAAGAGGGGCTGCATGGGGGGCTGAAGTCCTCCGTACCCATTCCACCTGCCTCGTCTCTCAGCCTGGTCTGGAGTCGAACACTTCCCACTCCACCCCTGCTCCATGTCGGCTTATTAGCTGCCCACCTTTGTCGACCCAAGGTCCAAGGTCACCAAGAAAGACTTGATTTACACAGGTCCCGGTTGGAACAACGCTTTACTCACACAGAAAAGAGACAGAGAGTGATCAGTTCCGTGTGTGGGCGTCACCTCCCCAGGGCCAGCAGGTCTCAATCTACCGCCAACACAGGGCTGATGGTTCCCACACACCTCTCTTCTGCGTTGCAGGTGGAAGACCTTGTTCCTCCTTCCACACCCCCAGCAGGAAACAGATACAGAAGTGGGGTTGGCCAGGTGTCATATGACATACATGCTTAAGCACATACACACCGTACATGCACACATGTGTGTAAAGAAGGTTTACTGTGTACTCAGAATAGGGAAGGAGTTTCCCTGATAAGGAAGAAGAATAAACTGGGACAGAGCCTCCATTATCAGGGAATGTTCCAGACCCAAGGCTCTGATTAGGGTCCAGGTCAGACTGGAAGGCTGCATGATAAACTGTTTTCCCCAACAACCTTCCTGCCCTTCAGCCCCCCACAGGAGCCCTGGTTGTATGAGTACACGGACAGATATCCAGATGGACAGACAGACACACAATATAAACCACCACACAAATTCCAAACCATCAGTACAGACAGTGAGAGCTTTAAGAGAGCAATTATATTGTGAGAATTTCTTTCCTTCAGTCAGCAGCTTCCTCACTGATTTACTCAATTAACCCCGATCCTCGGTGATCAGAGCAAAATGAGCTGAATTGCCCTTCTGCCAAATGTCCCCAAGATTCCAATTGACGGAAGTCAATCTATTCAGAAAGAGCTTAATAGAAATTTATTCTCAGAACCCGCTGCACACACTTGAACATAAGTCTAATTTTATATAAGTTATGTGACATTTTTCTCTCATTCATTAGTAGTGAAAATTTCCCTAGGAATGGTATTCATATTTGGGGCAAATTTACTCCCAGCAGGAAAAAAAGATTCCGTCTCCCTTGGTGTCTTAGTCATCCAGTGCTGCTCTAACAGAAATACCACAAGTGGATGGCTTTAGCAAAGAGAAATTTATCCTCTCACAGTCTAGTAGGCTACAAGTCCAAATTCAGGGCGTCAGCTCCAGGGGAAGGCTTTCTTCCTCGGTCAGCTCTGGAGGAAGGTCCATGTCACCAATCTTTCCGTGGTCTGGGAGCTTCTCTGCGCAGGAACCTCAGGTCCAAAGGATGCGCTGTCTTCCCGGCACTGCTTTCTTCATGGCATGAGAGGTTCCCATGTGTCTCTGCTCGCTTCTCTCTTTTATATCTCAAAACAGATTGGCTTAAGACACTGTCCAATCTTGTAGACCTCATCAATATAACTGCCACTAATCCATCTTATTAGATCATAGTGATAGGATTTACAACACAAAAGGAAATCACATCAGATTACAGAATGGTACACAATTATATAATACTGGGAATCATGACCCAGCCAAGTTGACAGATATTTTGGGGGGACACAATTCAGTCCATGACACTTGGCAAAGCCTGAAGCCATAGACTAAGGACTCTAGGTCTCCTGGGAATAAAACCCAACAAACAAGACGTGTGGCTCAGACAGAAAGTACCGACCTTTCCTGAGCCCGGCTTCTTCTCCATCGTAGCTGAAGCTTTGTCCTCGCTGCTCTCTTGACGACAATGACAGCAGTGAAGAGGACTGGCCACAGATGCCCAGGTCAGAGGGCTGCCCTGGCCCCAGCTAAGCCCAATGGTAAGTTTTTACAATCTGTATTTGTTTATAGGAGCCCTGGTGGCACAGTGGGTAAGAGCTCAGCTGTTAATAGAAAGTTTGGCAGTTCAAATCCACCAGCTGCTCTGCATGAGAAAGATGTGGTAGTCTGCTCCCATAAAGATTACAGCCTTGGAAACCCTATTGGGCAGTTCTACTCTGTCCTATAGGGTCACTATGAGTTGGACTCGACTTGACAGCAATGAGTTTCAATGGGATATTTGTTTATATTATCCCGTATGGAAACATGAGGCTTCTGGATCAAAGCAGGAAATTGACATTGCTACAATCCATCATCCTTATTCAGATTCACCAGTTTTACATGCACTCGTGTGTGTGTGCGTGTGTGTGCGCGCGTGTGCGCTTGGTTTTGTGCGTGCAATGCAATGAATTGCGCTTGTATGACCTTTCTCGCCATGGTCTTGCAACTCCCACAAAATGATTGGGACTACTATGCAAACTGAGTGACTTATGGCCCATCGAGAGGATGGGTCAGTTTACTATGCAAATGGAGTGACTTGTAGTCTATCGAGGAAATTGACAAGAAGTGGGCTTACATAAGGGCCAATTGCACAGAGGTTTGGCGGGACCTCACTACCATCAAGAAGAAGAGTCTGGAGCAGAGCAGCACATTCTTTGGACCAAGGACCCAGGGTCCCTACGCTGAGAACCTCCTAGACCCAGAAGACAGAACTATAACCTTTGCCCCTGCAGGGCAGAGGCCTGAGTGTGCCCCATGCAAGGGTTGCCTCAGAGGATCCTGTGCAGGGGTCTTCTTACAGCAGGGGGGAGCCAGAAGCCTCTGGGCAGGAGGCTTTCCAGCAGAGCTAAAAGAGCAGTAAAGCTTGCTTGTGCAGGGCAAGAGAGGCCTGAGTGTGCCCCATGCAGGCCTGGGTAGCTGGTGGGAACCAGCGGCAGAGGACTGTGAGGCCCAGAGACAGAGCAGAGGCCTCAGACAGCATAGTGCTAGCTGGAGACAATGGTAACATGAACAAAGCATCTGACCTGCACCACAGTGTGCCTGCCCAGCAACATAACAATGGACATGGGTAATTTGGGGGAGGGGAAGCGTTTCCCCTTTGGGAATACGTTGTTATTGTTTACTTTTGCTTTCTATAAATAATAATAATAGCTTTCACTTTGTTAACACTGTGCAAGTGTCCCACGTGTCCGACTCGATCACAGATGAACGTAGCACCAACGGAAGGGGTGATGCCAGTGGGTGTACGTGTCTCATTCCTAGCAGTCTTATGACTGCCTGGAAGTTTGAGGCACAGCCTGTCTGCACGTGCAGTGTGGGCAGACTGACATGCACATACAAGTCAATTCCATTACAGGTGTAGATTCCTATAAGCGCCACCACAGTCAAGATACAGAATCATTCATCTGTCCTCCATTTCTACCATTTTGTCATTTGGAGAATGTTATACTTTAATAAGGTAGAAAAATGACTCATTAACTTTATATGGAAATGAGAGAGACCCCAGATAAGTAAAGTATTATTGAAGAAGAAGAACAAAGTAGGGGGCCTCACACCATCTGATCTCAGAACCTACCACACAGCCATGGTATCAAAACAGCCTGTTACTGGTACAACAAGAGACACACAGACCAATGGAACAGAACTGAGAACCCAAACAAAGTCCATTAAATGGGGAAGAGACAGTCTTTTTAACAAGTGGTGCTGGTAAAACTGGATGTTCATCTGTAAAAAAATGAAACGGGACCCATACTTCACACTATACACAAAAAACTAATTCAAAATGGATCAAAGACCTAAATACAAAACCTAAAACTGTAAAGATCATAGAAGAAAAAATAGGAACAACACTAGGGCCGGCCCCTAATAAATGGCATAAATAGGATATAAACCATAACTAACAATGCAGAAACACCAGAAGCTAAACTAGGTAACTGGAATCTCCTAAAAATCAAACACTTAATGCTCATCAAAAGACTTCACCAGAAGAGTAAAACAAGATCTACAGACTTGGAAGCATTTTTGACTATGATATATCCAACAAGGGTCTAATCTCTAAAATCCATAAGATACTGCAACAACATAACAATAACAAGACAATAATCCAATTAAAAAATGGGCAAAGGATATGAACAGATGCTTCACCAAAGAAGACATTCAAGCAGCTAACAGATACATGAGGAAATGCTCATGATCATCAGCCATTAGAGAAATGTAAATCAGGACTACAATGAGATACCATCTTTCCCAGACATTACTGGCACTGATCAAAAAAGCAAATAAAAAATATTGGAGGGATTGCGGGGAGACTGGAACTCTTAAGCACTGCTGGTGGGGATGTAAAATGGCACAACCATTTTGGAAAATGATATGGCGCTTCCTTAAAAAGCTAGAAATAGAAATAGCGTATGATCCAGCAATCCTACTCCTAGGAATATATCCTA
The DNA here is from genome assembly GCF_000243295.1 of Trichechus manatus latirostris. NCBI lineage: Eukaryota > Metazoa > Chordata > Mammalia > Sirenia > Trichechidae > Trichechus > Trichechus manatus. The sequence goes on from NW_004444064.1 coordinate 6,066,548, forward strand.
GAGAAATAAGAGCCATCACACAAATAGACATATGCACACCCAGGTTCATTGCAGCATTATTCACAATAGCAAAAAAGATGGAAACAATCTAAGTGCCCATCGACAGATGAATGGATAAACAAACTATGGTACATACATGCAATGGAGTACTATGCAACAATAAAGAACAATGATGAATCCCGAAACATCTCATGACACGGATGAATCTGGAGGGCATTATTCTGCGTGAAATAAGTCAGTCACAAAAGGACAAATACTGTATGAGACCACTATTACAAAAACTCATGGAAACGTTTACTCACAGAAAGAAACAATTTTTAATGGTTATAAGGGAGGGAAAGGGTGAGGAGGGGAAACCACTAACTTTGGTAACTTTGGTGAAGGGAAAGACTATACACATTATAGGGGACGTCAGCACAACTTGACCAAGGCAAAGTCATAGAAACTTCATAGACACATCCAAACACCCCGAGGGACCTAGTTACTGGGCTAAGGGCTGAGGACCACAATCTCAGGGGACATCTAGGTCAATTGGCATAACACAGTTCACAAAGAAAATGTTCTACATCCTACTTTGGTGTGCAGCTCTGGAGTCTTAAAAGCTTGCAAGCGGCCATCTAAGATACATTTATTGGTCCCATCCCGTTCAGAGCAAAAGAGAATGAAGAAAACCAAAGACACATGGGAAATGTTAGTCCAAAGGACTAATGGACAACAATACCACAGCGTCCACCAGCCTGAGCCCAGAACAGCTAGACGGTGCCCGGTTACCACCACGGACTGCTCTGACAGAGATCACAATAGAGGGTCCCGGACAGAGCAGAAGAAAAAATGTAGAACAAAATTCAAATTCGCACACAAAAAAACCAGACTTACTGATATGACAGAGGCTGGAGGAATCCTGAGATGTGGCCCCCAGACACCCTACTAACTCAGAACTGAAGCCACTCCTGAAGTTCACCATTCAGTCAAAAATTACACAGGTCTATAAAACAAACAATAACACACGTGAGGAGCCTGCTTCTTAGTTCAATGGAGTGTACGAGACAATGCGCAACCCCTGCCCAAAAGAAAGACAAGAAGGCAGAAAGGGACAGGAAAACAGGACGAATGGAAATGGGGAACCCGGGGTGGAGAAGGGGAGAGTATTGACACGCCATGGGGATTGCAACCAATGTCACCAAACAATTTGTGTATAAATTGTTGAATGAGAAACTAATTTACTCTGTAAACTTTCACCTAAAGCACAATAAAACAATTAAAAAAAAAAAAGAAATAGGTGAAAGCTTGAACAACGTGAAGATTAAAGTGTCATAAAAATGTCTAATGAATCGATTCTGTAACAACCAAGCATGAAATATGTGATTTCGACAACTCATTTGGAGAACTTTGTGAAGAGAACCTTGGCCTGGGAGTCAAGAGAACTTAATGATAATTAAAACGTTTGAAATTGAGCCAAAAAAAAAGATAATAATAAAAAAGAATGTTATATAAATAGAGTCATATAGTATGTGACCTTCTGAGATTGGCTTTTTTTCACTCAACATAATCACCTGGACACCCACCCAGGTTACTGTGAGTATCCATCATTTGTTTCGGTTTTATTGGTGGGTGGTATTCACGGTATGAAACCACCAAGGTGTTTCACCGCTCACCTATTTAACCATTCACCATTTGGATTGTTTCCAGTGTTTGGATCTTATGTAAAGTTGCTACGAGCATTTGTGTTCAGGTTTTTATGTGAATATATGTTTTCATTTCTCTGGGATAAACGCCCACAAGTGCAGTTATTGCTAGGTCATAGGGTCTATGGATGTTTAGATTTTTAAGAAACTGCCCAAGTGTTTTCCAGAGTGGTTGAACTATCTCACATTCTCACCAGCAACGTGTGGTGATCTTGTTCCACCACATCTTCACCAGCATTTGCTGTTGTCACTATTTTTTAGTGTAGCCATTCCAAGAGATGAGTCGTAATACACACCTCATTGTGCTCTTACTTTGCGCTTCCCTGGTGGCTAATGACATTGAACATCTTTCCTGTACTTATTTGCCATCTGAATATCCTCTTCAGTGAAATGTCTCTTTTGTCCATATTCTAACTGGATTGCTTTTCTGTGTTTTGTTTTTATTTTTTACTGTTGAGTATTGAGAGTTCTTCATATATTCTAGACACAAGTCCCAGCTTTGCGCAGTGGCGCGATGGTTGCTAATAGACACAAGCCCTTTGTCAGATATGTGGTTTGCAAATATTTTCTCCCAGTTTGTAGCTTTTCTTGTCATCCCCTTTAACAGGATCTTTCTCAGAGCAAAGTTTATGATTTTGACGAAGTCCAGCTGATCCGTTTTTCCTTTGATGGATCACGCTTTTGGTGTCTAGTTTAGGAACTCTTCACCTTAGCCTGACTCCTAAAGACTTTCTCCTATGGTTTTTTCTGAAAGTCTTATATTTTACATGTAAGTCTATGACCCATCTTGAATTTATTTGGGTATAATGATCAAGACTTAGGTTCAGTTTTATTTATTTATTTCTTTTCACCCCTGGATGTCCAATGGTTCCACCAATTGTTGAATAGGCTACTCTTCCAACATTAAATTTCTTTAGCACCTTTGTCAAAATTCAGTTGGGCATAGTTGTGTGCATCTATTCCTGGGTTCTCCTGTAGCTCTGTTGCACTGATCTATGTGTCTGTCCTTCCTCCAGTACCACATTGTCTCCATCACTGTATCTTTACAGTAGCCTTAACAGTTCTAAAAAGCAAAGATGTCACTTTGAGGACGAAGGCAGTTGCTCCTGACCCAAGCCATGATCTTTTCAATCTTCTCATATGCATGCAAAAGCTGAACCATGAAAAAGATGACAGAAGAAGAATTGATGCATTTGAACCATGATGTTGGTGAAGAATACTGAATATACTGTGGGTTGCCAGAAGAATGAACAAATCGAGAAATAAAACCAGAATGCTCCTTAGAAGTAAGGATGGACACATCATCAGGAAAGACCAATCACTAGAAAAGGACATCATGTTTGCTAAAGTAGAAGGTGAACAAAAAAGAGTGAAGCCCTCCATGAGATGAGTTAACATGATAGCCACAACAATGGGCTCAAACATACCAACGATTATGAAGGTGGTTCAGGACCGGGCAACATTGCCTTCTGTTGTACGTAAGGTCGCCATGAGTTGGAGCCAACTCAATTGCAACTAACAACTAGAGTGTCTTTTGAATTTTAAACCCTTTGGAAGCTGTTCAAATGCGAGAAAATAAAGTTGTGCTTTTTAGTTAATGAAACGAATGTCCTTTTCTCAGAATGTTTGCCTTTTCCTTGAACAGCAGCCAGCTATGAGTATGCTCCCACAGAGGGCAGCATTTGGGGACGACTGAGACCAATTGCAAACATACATCACGTGTTTAACTTGGGGAGCAGACCACTGGAGGGAGAATCTGAGGAGAGGACCTTTTCTACACAGCAGTAAACTGACAAGGGGATTAAATCCCAGGTCCTTAAGATGCCTGGGGCTTTGCCCTTGGGCATGGGACTGGTTTGGGGAAGGAAGAAACAGGACAGTCCCTGGTGAAGCCTGCTTTCTTTTCTGCTGGGAGGGCCAGCTGTTGTAGGCCATCAAGGTGGAGCAAGGGCCCAAGGATGCTTCTGGCTCATGGTCTAACTGTCTGCCTTGTTGGCAGCCAAGGGCAGGTAGGATCCTCGGGGGGAGGGTGTCATGGATTGAATTGTGTCCCCCCAAAATATCTGTCAACTTGGCTGGGTGATGATTCCCAGTATTGTATGATTGTGTACTATTTTGTAATCTGATGCGATTTCTTTATGTGTTGTCAACTCTATCATATGATGTAATAAGATGGATTAGCAACAGTTATACTGATGAGGTCTACAAGATTGGATAGTGTCTTAAGCCAATCTCTTTTGAAATATAAAAGAGAGAAGCAAGCAGAGAACACATGGGAACCTCATACCACCAAGAAACAGTGCTGGGAGCGAAGTGTGTCCTTTGGACCTGAGGTTCCTGCGCTGAGATGTTCCCAGACCAAGGGAAGACTGATGCATCACAAGGACCTTCCTCCAGAGCTGAGAGAGAGAGAGGGTCTTTCCCTGGAGCTGATGCCCTGAATTTGGACTTGTAGCCTACTGGACTGTGAGAGAATAAACTTCTCTTTGTTAAAGTCATCCACTTGTGGTATCTCTGTTATAACAGCACTAGATGACTAAGACAGGGTAAATCTGAGTCTTTCATCTGAGACCTGGAGCTCTGGTGGTCTAAACCCCTGAAGTCTTACCTGTAAATTCCAATGCAGGAGTAACTGGTTGACAAAGCTGTGGCTCTCTTCTGTGGCTCCAGGAATGATTACCAGAACCTCAGCCGTTATTTATCCTCCTCAGCCAAACAATCATGCAAATGAGGATCATTAAACAAAAGCATCTCCTGAGTTTCTGTTGGTGGTTTGACTACTTCTATAGCTCAAAGTGACCTTGGTGGTTCAGTGGTAGAATTCTTACCTTTCATGTGGGAGACCTGGGTTCAACTCCTGCCCAATGCACTCCATAAGCAGCCACCGCCCATCTGTCAGTAGAAGCTTGTGTGTTGCTATGATGCTGAACAGGTTTCAGCAGAGATTCCAGACTAAGACAGGCTAGGAAGGAAGGCCTGGCAATCTATTTTTGAAAATTAGCCAGTGAAAACCCTACGGATCACAACAGTCGAATTCGCAACCAAGCATGAGGATGGCATAGGACCAGAATGCGTTTAGTTCCTTTGTGCATTGGGGGCCAACTCCAGCTAACAGCAACATAGTTCAAAGATAAGGGAAGAAAGTGGTTACTTTCTGAGGCCTTTGAATGGACAAGGTGGCTCAATGGTGTTTCAGAATGTCCAGAAGGTGCTGGGCTCTGGCTAAAGTGTGACTCATCACAGGGAAATCAGTCTCCCTCCCTTGACCCTCGCTGTCTGCCAAGTCATAGACACTGTGATGCACACAGACTCTGTGCTACATTCACCATACTCAAAGGGCTCAACTCTGGCTCCGACCTAAAGGGCCACCCACCAGGACTCACTGTGTCCACGAGGGAAGTGGGACCAGCCCTGTAGGGCACTGGGTCTGGATCTCTGGGCTTGAACCACCTCCAATGCCCAGGCTGCATCCCAGACAAATCCAGTCAGAATTCCTGGGGTTGGACCCAGGGAACCATATTTTTGAGGCTCCCCATGTGATTCTAACACACAGTCAAGTCTGAGAACCTGAACCCTGGGGTTTCCAGGAAGAGAGAGTTCACTGAGGTGGGGCATGGGAGACGTTCTCGGCTAAGCCTTGAAGAATGCACTGAGCCAGGAGGAGAAGAGATGGGAGCAAATTCCAAGTAGGGAAAAGGAGGAGAACAAAGGTGCAGGGACGTGAACACCTGTGTCATGGATTGAATTGTGTCCCCCAAAAATATCTGTCGACTTGGCTAGGTCATGATTCCCAGTACTGTATGACTGTGTACCATTTTGTAATCTGATGTGATTTCCTTATGTGTTGTAAACTATCACCATGATGTAACAAGATGGATTAGCGGCAGTTATACTGATGAGGTCTACAAGATTGGATAGCGTCTTAAGCCAATCTCTTTTGAGATATAAAAGAGAAGCGAGCAGGGACACGTGGGAACCTCATACCACCAAGAAACAGTGCCGCGAGCAGAGTGCGTCCTTTGGAACTGAGTTTCCTGCACTGAGATGCTCCCCGACCAAAGGAAGATTGATGACACAGACCTTCCTCCAGAGCTGACAGAGAAAGCCTTCCCTTGGAACTGATGCCCTGAATTTGGACTTGTAGCCTACTACACTGTGAGAGAATAAATTTCTCTTTGTTAAAGCCATCCACTTGTGGTATTTCTGTTATAGCAGCACTAGATGGCTAAGACAACCCATATGAATTTCCTGAGACCGCTGTGAGAACTTACCACAAACTGGACCACTTAAAACAACAGAAATTTATTCTCACAGTTCGGGAGGCCAGAAGTCCAAAATCAAGGTGTGGACAGGGCTACAATCCTTCTAAAGGCTTTGGGGTGGGGTGGGGGTTTTCCTTCCTTGTCTCATCCAGCTTCTGGTGGCCCCAGAAGCTCATCAGCTTGTGGCTGCATCATTCCAGTCTCTGCCCTCGTCTTCAAGTGGCCTTCTCTTCTTCTGTCTCAAAACTTCCTCTGCCTCCCCTTTATAAGGCACACATGTAATCATACCTGGACAATCCAGGATAAACCCCTCTTCTCAAAATCCTTAACTCAATCTCATCTTTTGCCACATAAGGTAATTTCACAGGTTCCACAGATTAGGACATGGATATATTTTTGTGGACCATTAGTCAGCCCACCACAATACCCAAGGTATTCCTTGGGAAGCATGAAGAGACTATCGTGACTGGTACAAAAGATTCCAGCTGGGAGTAGCAGGAAAAATGATTGTCCAACTCATTTGGGGCAGGATCATGGGGTTTTGAATTCTAAGCTAAAGAGTTTTCAGTACTTGGTAAGTGATGCGAAGGTGTAAGACAAGACCCAAGGCCTGCCCCGGGGTGGGGGGCATGGGTAGGGTTCCAGAAGAGCCCAGAGCTCACTTTCTCCAAGGTGGAGGTTCTATACAGCCCCAGAGCTCGCCATCAGGACTGAAGGAAGATAAGGGTCTCCCAAGACCTGAAACTTGGCCCCAGTAGCCACAGGGAACTTGGAATAATATTTTTAATGTAAATCCTGAATTTTCTTTTGACTAGCACAATTAGGGTACATTGCATGTTTTATGTGCTAAATGTTAATTAGTTAAATATGAACATTGCATGCCACAATTTCTGCAACCTTATTTTGTTTTATTTTTTTTTTAATAAACTGAACCTAAAAAAATGAATGTGTCCCAGGCCTCTCTCCATCTCTGAGAAGCCCTGCCAGGCCCCATCCAAAGGGGTTTGTTTTCTGTTACTGTTTTTATCAGCTGCTGCCAAGTTGGCCCCAACTCATGACGACCCATACACAACGGAATGAAATGCTGCCTAGTCCTGCGTCATCCTCATGATAGGTTGCTGATCAGACCATTGGGACCCATAGGATTTTCACTGACTGATTTTCAGAAGCAGATCACTAGGCCTTTCTTCCTAGTCTGGAAGCTCCACTGAAACCTGTTAAGCATCATAGCAACACCTAAGCCTCCACTGACAGATGGGTGGTGGCCGTGCAAGAGGTGCATTGGTCGGGGATGGAACCTGGGTCTCCTGCATGGAAGGCGGGAATTCTACCACTGAAACACCGCTGCCCTCCTTTCTGTTACTAAGGGACCTAAAAGGCCCGTGGAAGAAAGTCCGCCTATAAAAATGACGGTACCTGTGCTGTAATGCATCACTTCTGTGTGACCTTTCTCGCCATGGTCTTGTAACTCCCACCTAAGTGATTGAGTGGGACTGCGAAAATAGGGTAATTGTGGCCCACCAAGGGGATTAGTCAGTTTTGCCATCCCACTGGTCTTGAAATGAGCCACCCCAGAGGCAGGAAAGAGAGGATCCCACCACCACCAAGGAAGAACAGCCAGGAGCAGACAGCATGTTCTTTGGACCTGGGATCCCTGTGCTGAGAAGATCCTGGAACCAGGAGACACAGAGAGAGAGAACTTGAGAAGCAGTGGCAGAGAAACCAGGAGATAGCCTGGTGGGCTTCCCAGCCCATGGAAAGAGAAAGCTGAGAGCCTTTAGGCAGAAAGATTGCTGGCGGAGTAGGGTGCCTCTGGGCAGTTATCGGGGAAGCTAAAAGAGCTTTGTAACACTTGCCAGAGCAGGGCAGAGGCTGAAGGTCAGAGAGGCATGCCTGGGAGCACAGCTGGGATGAGGCTGTCCTGAGGGAAGAACTATATCCTGAGCATTCCTGAACCTGAATTGTAACCTGTTACGTCCCTAATAAACCACATAAGTGTGAGTATTGTCTGTGAGCTCTGTGTGACCATTGCAACGAATTATCGAACCCAGTAGTGAGAGCCATGGGAGGCACGGCTGGTGTCGGAATTGGTAAAGATGGCAGGGAGAGGAGGCATGTCTGACTTCCGCCTCATAGGAACCAGCCTTGGGCTGCTGACCTTGATTCTCTTTCCCCCTTGTGAAGAGAGAGGAGATCAGACACCACCTCGATGCCATTTTTGCAGTGCCCACATGCCCCAACGCATCTCATTTCCTGACAACACAAGCACTTAAAACCTGTCCTCCATGTTAGCTTGAATTACCTTCTTAACACCCTAAATGGGACATGAAGGGGGCTGTGTAACTACATAATTGAATATTTATAGAGAAGACCAAGGAGAGCTATGTTCTTTCCCACTCACTGATTGATTGTACAGTGGAGAGAACATGAATTTATAAAATATGGCTCAAGGATACTTCCGGAAACCGAGAGGAGGCTGCCACAAAGCCTTCATTCGCCTGAGAGCTCAGTGGTCTCATCTTGGCTGAGTTTCCTATTTTGAGGTGATATCTGGCGAGCATAAATTCTATTCCAAAGCTAACTCCCCTGTTACTTCCAAATTGCTTTCTTATTAACTTATTAACCTTCATTGCCTTACGCCTTGTACTTTGGAAAGTACTTCCACAAACATTACCTCATTTTAGCTTTATGACAACCCAGTAGAGTAAACAGAGTAGATCTCTCTCTCTCTCTCTCTCAACCAACTTATTCTCTCTCTTCCTCTCTCAAGAACGCTCAGAGTGGGAATGGAACTTCAAAAAAGAAGATTAAGACGCTTAGTCAACACGTAGAAGTCATTCTTCCCAGGTTTCTGCCTCACTAGTTAAGAGACTCTGGGAGTCGTTACAAGCCCCTAAACTACTGAAGAGTATTTTCCTGGCTTTTGTCTGGCCGTGACCCCTCCTCATCTGGGTGCTTCTCTGTGAGTAATAAGGAAATCAGTGAGGGCACTTGTTTAACAGTCTCCACAGGAGCAGATTTCCTTGGGCGTGTGTGTACAGGGCCACCTATGACATACAGTACCTCAGTGAACTTCTTCCATTTGCAGCAAATAATTGAGCCCCTACTTGTCCTGGTAAACACTCCAGGTTTTTACCTGAAACACCACAAAGCCAGGTGTGTCAGGTGAGGGATGGAGAATTGTAAAAAAGAACGTCCCCCCACAGTGCAGGCAGAGGGAAGAGGTCTGTCCCTGTTTCCTGGGTGATGGGACCCTATAATCCATTTTGTCCAGTGTCCTCCTAGAACTGGAGAGCAGGCAGGATGCTAGCAGGTGCTGTGGATTGAATTGTGTCCCCCAAAAGGGTATGTTGAAGTTCTAACCCCTGTATCTGTGCTGTGACCCTGTTTGGAAGGAGGGTGTTTGAAGACGTTATCAGTTAGGTTAACATGAGGTGAGTGACCAAAACAAAAACCCAAACCCGTTGCTGTTGAGTTGATTCCAACTCATAGTGACCCTACAGGACAAAGTAGACCCGCCCCATAGAGTTTCCAAGGAGCGGTGGTGGATTTGAACTGCCAATATTTTGGTTAGCAGCCCAATGCTTAACCACCGCGCCACCAGGGCTCCATGAGGTGAGTAGGGTGGCCCTAATCCTATATGAGCAGCGTTCCTATAAGAAGAGAAGAGACACAAAGACAAACACACAGACACAGAGGGGAGACACCATGCGAAGACAGAGAAGAGATTGGAGTGGTGCAGCCATAAGCCAAAGAACGACAGGGGTTCGGGCAGCCACCAGAAGCTGAGAGAGAGGCGTGAATCAGATTCTCCCTCAGAGCCTCTAGAAGGAACCAACCTTACTGACATCCTGATTTCAAACTCCCAGCTTCCAGAACTGAACGAGAATGATTGCTGTTGCTTTAAGCCACCAAGTTTGTGGTACCTTGTTACCCCAGTCCTAGGAAATGAACACAAGGACTATTCCACAACATCTGCCAAAACAAGGGCCACAAATGTACAACCACACAGGCAAGTGCCGAGACTCATGACTGCCACCTTTCGATCCCATAGCACACGCAATCCAGGTTCCTTAGTAGCTGGGCAGCAGTTTGGTCTTTTATTTCCCCCGTCTAATATTATCTGAGGTCACCCTGTCCTGCAGTCTCACCTCTCTTCCCTCCTTTCAGCTTCCAGCCCGCAGACCGAGTCCCGGAGGTGGAGAAGGATGAGAGGCCAGGCCTTGGTGGTGATAACAGCAAGAACTGACAAAGGACCAGCTCCCCAGAGACCACCTCCCCTCTCCAGCCTCCACAAAGAAGTGGTGGGACTGCAGGGCGTGTCTTCCGTTGTTTCACTTTCACTGAAAGAGAAAATTGTTCTCCTTCCTTGTGCTTTTGGCTTCGCTACCATGTTCTCTTTGCTGGGGTTTCCCCTTTCTTTATTCTTTGGGAAGCTGCACTGCCCTGGGTCCTGGCACCGCCGTGCGTGAAGAGAACAAGGATGGGGCCAGGGATCCAGCTAGGTGCGCCATTACACTCTGTTATGGATGGAATTCTGTCCCCCAGAAAGATATGTTGAAGTCCTAACCCCAGGACCTGTGAGTGTTTGGAAGTAGGGTCTTTGAAGGTATCATCAGTGAGGTTAACATGAGGTCATCCTGGACCCGGGTGAGCCTTAATCCCATCTGAGTGGTGTCCTTACAAGAGAGAAGAGACACAGAAGAACGCACGGGAGGAAAATGGTCATGTGAAGACAGAGGCTGAGCTTGGAGTGATGCTGTCACAAGCCAAAGGAGTGCCAAGGATCGCTGAGCATCACCAGAAGCCAGAAGAGAGGCCCGGAGCAGATTCTCCCTCAGAGCCTCAGAAGGAATCAACATGGCCGACACTGATCTGGACTCCCAGCCCGCAGAACTGGCCATCACTTTGTGGTACTTCGTTACAGCAGCCCCAGGAGACTAAGACATGCCCCTCCCTCATGACCAGTCACCCATGAGGTGGAGAGGCCTGGGATGAAATGGCAGAAGATGCCGGATGTGTAACCATGCTTTGCACCCTTGGGGAAGCTGCAGAGGAACCAGCTTTCCAAGGGCAGATTAAGGCGTGTCAGGGCCCTAAACCTTGATAATCTGTGGAGCCCCCTCCTCTGCTTAATCATGCGTTTGAACAGGATATGTGAGTTAGATATATACGTGTATATGTGTGTGTGTGTGTCTTAGCTATCCATGATGGAACTTCTTTTTAAATGTAACTATAATATTAGTGACTGAACACGAGACTGGCATATACTATTTTAGCAGAATGAGATGAACTGGATTATCAAATTTTTAGTGGATGCGGGATACTGAGATTTTTACTATACACCACATTTTCTGCAAAAAGAATATTCTACATATTCTGTTGTTGTTGTTGTTAGGTGCCATCAATTCGGTTCTGACTCATAGCGACCATATGTACTGCAGAAAGAAACACTGCCCGGTCCTGCGCCATCCTCACAATCATTGTCATGTTCAAGCTCATTGTTGCAGCCACTGTGTCAATTCATCGCATTGAGGGTCTTCCTTTTTTTCGCTGAAACTCTATTTTACCAAGCATGATGTTCCTTCTCCAGGGACTGGTCCCTCCTGAAAGTATGTTCAAAGTATGTGAGATGAAGTCGATTCTAAGGAGCATTCTGGTTGTACTTCTTCCAAGATGGATTTGTTCGATCTTTGGGCAGTCCATGGTACATTCAATATTCTTCGTCAACACCACAATTCAAAAGAGTTAATCCTTCTTCAGTCTTCCTTCTTCATTGCCCAGCTTTCCCATGCCTATAAGGCGAACAAAAACACCATGGCTTGGCTCAGGCACACCTTAGTCTTCAAGGTGACATCTTTGTTTTTTAACACTTTAAAGAGGTCTTTTGCAGCAGATTTACCCAATGCAATGCGTCTTTTGATTTCTTGACTGCTGCTTCCGTGGGTGCTGACTATGGATCCAAGTAAAATGAAATCCCTGGCAACTTCAGTCTTTTCTCCGTTTATCATGATGTTGCTTGATGGTCCAGTTGTGACGATTTTTGTTTTCTTTATGTTGAGGTGTAATCCACACTGAAGGCTGTAGTCGTTGGTCTTTATCAGTAAGTGCTTCAAATACTCTTCACTTTCAGCAAGCAAGATGTGTCATTTGCATATCACAGGTTGTTAATGAGTCTTCCTCCAATCCTGATGCCCTATTATTCTTCATATAGTCCATGTTGTCTGATTATTTGCTCAGTATACAGATTGAATAAGTATGGTGAAAGGATACAACCATGATGCACACCTTTCCTGAATTTAAATCACGCAGTATCCCCTTGTTCTGTTCAAACGACTGCCTCTTGATCTATGTACAGGTTCCTCATGAGCACAATTAAGTCTTCTGGAATTCCCATTCTTTGCAATGTTATCCATA
>NW_004444064.1:6087485-6133380 GCF_000243295.1 Trichechus manatus latirostris
TCCAATTCTGACTCGTAGCAACCCTATAGGACAGAGTAGGACTGCTCCATAGAGTTTCCAAGGAGCACCTGGTGGATTCGAACTGCTGACCTTACGGTTAGCAGCCGTTGCTCTTAACCACTATGCCACCAGGGTTTCCACTTAACCACCAAGGTTCCCTAAAAATAAATAAATAAACTAAAATAATGACAATGACACTTGGGATTTCTGGTTCTCTGGATTCCAGCCCGAGGCTTCTGCGGACCGAGATCCTGCTGCTGGCAGGGATTCTTAGGTCAGTACACTTTCCCACATACCCTACGCTTTTCCCATAAACCTGCTTCCCTTAGGTGAGACCTCAGACATCAGGAGTGGCGAGGAAAGGGGGAGAAGGAAGCAGAACAAGAGAGGGAGCAGCCAGGCAACCCCAAGCACTCCACAGAGCTGCAGAATCATCCCAGGGATCAGGTGCCGCCCTGGTATCACCCCAGCTCTCAGAAAAACACGCACTTCTGTCGAGTCGATTCTGACTCCTGGCGAATGCATGTGATACATAGTAGAACTGCTCCATAAGGTTTCCTTGGCTGTAATTTTTATGGCAGCAGATTGTCAGGCCTTTCTTCCACAGTGCTGCTGGGTGGGCTCAAACGGCCAACCTTGAGGTTAGTAGCTGAGTGCAAAACCAGCAAAGTCAGGCTAGAAAGAGAAGCCAAGTGCAGGTACACCTCATCTTATTGCTCTTCACTTTGTTGCACTTCACAGATAGCGCGTTTTTCACAAATTGAAGGTTTGTGGCAATCCTGAATGGAATAAATCTATCGGCACCATTTTTCCAACAGCACGTGTTCACTTCATGTCTCTGTGCCACATTTTGGTGATTCTCGCAATATTTCAAGCTTTTTCATTATTATAATATCTGTTACAGTGATCTGCGATCCGTGATCTTTGATGTTACTATCGTAATTGTTTTGGGGTGCCATGAACTGTGCCCATATAGAACAGCAAACTAAATCAATAAATGTTTGTGTGTTCTGACAGCTTCACCAATCTGCCGTTCCTCCACCTCTCTCCCTCTCCTCGGGCCTCCCTATCACCTGAGACATGAAGATATTGAAATTAGGCCAATTAATAATCCTACAAGTGTTCAAGAGAAAGAAAGAGTTGTCCGTCTCTCACTTTAAATCAAAAGCTAGAAATGATTAAGCTTAGTGAGGAAGACATGTCAAAAGCTAGGCCTCTTGTGCCAAACAGTTAGCCAAGTTGTGAATGCAAAGGAAACGTTCTTGAAAGAAATTGTAAGTGCTACTCCAGTGAACACACAAATGATAAGAAAATGAAATAGCCTTATTGCTGATACGGAGAAAGTTTTAGTGGTCTGGATAGAAGATCAAACCAGCCACAACATTCCCTTAAGCCAAAGCCTAATCCAGAGCAAGGCCCTCTCTTCAATTCTATGAAGGTCGAGAGAGGTGAGGAAGCTGCAGAAGAAGTTTGAAGCTAGCAGAGCTTGGTTCATGAGGTTTAAGGAAAGAAGCCGTCTCCATGACATAGAAGTGCAAGGTGAAGCAGCAAGTGCTAATGCAGAAGCTGCAGCATGTTATCCAGAAGATCTAGCTACAATAATTGATGAAGGTGTCTACACTAAACAACACACTTTCAATGTAGACAAAACAGCCTTATATTGGAAGAAGTTGCCATCTAGGACTTTCACAGCTACAGAGGAGAAGTCAATGCCTGGCTTCAAAGTTTCAAAGCACATGCTGACTCTCTTCTTAGAAGTAATGCAACTGGTGACTTTAAGTTGAAGCCAACGCTCATTTACCATTGCAAAAATCCTAGGGCCCTTAAGAATTATGCTAAATCTACTCTGCCTGTGCAGAGTGGAACAACAAAGCCTGGATAACGGCGCATCTGTTTACAATATGGTTTACTGAGTATTTTAAGTCCACCGTTGAGATCTACTGTTCAGAAAAAAAGATTCAAAATATTACTACTCATTGACAATGCACCTGGTCACCCAAGAGCTCTGATGGAGATGTACAAGAAGATTAGTATTGCTTTTATGCCTGCTAACACAACATCCATTCTGCAGCCCGTAGATCAAGGAGTAATTCAACTTTCAAGTCTTATTATTTAAGAAACACATTTCGTAAGGCTATAGTAGTCATAGACAGTGATTCCTCTGATGGATCTGGGAAAAGTACGTTGAAAACCTTCCGGAAAGGATTCACCGTTCTAGATGCTGTTAAGAACATTTGTGATTCATGGAAGGAGGTCAAAATATCAACATTAACAGGAGTTTGGAAGAAGTTGATTCCAACCTTCATGGATGACTTTGAGGGGTTCAAGACTTCAGTGGAGAAAGTAACTGCAGATGTGGTGGAAATAGCAAGAGAACTAGAATTAGAAGTGGAGCCTGAAGATATGACTGAATTGTTGCATCCTCATGATAAAACTTTAACCGATGAGGAGTTGCTTCTTACGGATGTGCAGAGAAAGTGGTTTCTTGAAATGGAATTGACTCCTGGTGAAGACGTTGTGAACATCTTTGAAATGACAACAAAGGATATTTAGAATATTACATAAACTCAGTTGATACAACAGCAGCAGGCTTTGAGAGGACTGACTCCAGTTTTGAAAGAAGTTCTACTGTGGATAGAATGCTATCAAACAGCATCGCATGCTACAGAGAAATCTTTCAAGAGAGGAAGAGTCAATCGATGGGGCAAACTTCATTGTTGTCTTATTTTAAGAAATTGTCACAGCCACCCCAGCCTTCAGCAATCACCACCCTGATCAGTCAGCAGCCATCAACAATGAGGCAAGACCCTCCACCAGCAAAAAGATTACAACTCGCTGAAGGCTCAGATGATGGTTAGCAGTTTTTAGCAATAAGATATTTTTTAATTAAGGCATGTATATGTTTTTAGACATAATGCTATTGCACACTTAATAGACTACAGTATAGTGTAAACATAACTTTTATATGCACTGGGAAGCCACAAAATTCATGTGACTCGCTTTATTGCAATATTCACTTTATTGTAGTTATCTGGAACTGAACCTGCAACATCTCTGAGGCATGCCTGTACCCAAAAAAGCAACAGGAAATAGAAGAAAGAGAGAAATAATAATAAAGGAAATTTTTTTAGACGGGGCAATATTGGGGACCATAAATGTTCTTCTCATCAAATATTTCTAACAAATTAAACCCCCCTGGGTGAATCAGAAAATCAACAGTAGGACTCTTGGCCTGTTAAAAATTCAGCTTGTTAACTAGTAACAGAGGTCTGCCTTGAGTATTATGCTCTTTTGAGAACTATTTACATAGGATTAAATTGACAACAGCAACTTGAAAGATTAGATAGGAACCTTAGGGAGCAGTGAGTTTATGTTAATGAGGGAGAACAAGTCAGAAAAGGAGGGCGAGGATGGTTGCACAACTCAAAGAATGTCATCAATGTCACCAAATGGTACATTTAGAAACTGTTGAATTGGTGTATGTTTTGCTACGTATATTCTCAACAACAACAAAATAAATAAAATTTTTTAAAAAATTCAACCTGACTTGAAGCACTTACTAGTCACACAGTCAAATACTACAGCCTTCAATACAGATTATGCCTGAATGTGAAGAAAATGACAATCCTCACAACTGGGCCAATAAAAACATCATGACAAATGAAGAAGAAATTGATCAACAATCAACGTCCATGGAAGCAGCAGGCAAGAAATCAAATGGTGTATGGCACTGGGCAAATCTGCTGCAAAGACTCTTTAAAGGTTTAAAAAAGCAAAGACATCACTGTGATAAGGTGCACCTAACCTAAGCCATGATCTTTTCAATCACCTCATGTTCATGCAAAATGTGGACAATGAAAAAGGAAGACAGAAGAAGAATTGATGTACTCAGATCGTGGTGTTGGTGAAGAATATTGGCTATACAGTGGACTACCAGAAGAATGAACAAATTAGTCTTAAAAGAAATAAAACTGGAATGCTCCTTAGAAGAGAGGATGGTGAGACTTCATCTTGCTTACTTTGGACTTGCCATCAGGAAAGACTAATCACTAGAAAAGGACATCATGGTTGGTGTCTTAGTTATCTAGTGCTGTTACAAGAGAAATACCATAAATGGGTGGCTTTAACAAACAGAAATTTATTCCCTCACAGTTTAGGAGGCTAGAAGTCCAAATTCAGGGCACTGGGTCGAGGGGAAGACTTTCACTCTCTGTCAGCTCTAGGGGAAGGTCCTTGTCATCAATCTTCCCCTGGTCTGGGAGCTTCTCAGCACAGGGACCGCAGGTCCAAAGGACACACTGCACTCCTGGCTCTTCTTGCTTGGTGGTAGTAAGGTCCCTCTCCTCTTTGCACACTTCTCTCTTTTATATCTCAAAAGAGATTGACTGAAGATGTAACCTAATCCTGTAGATTGGGTCCTGCTTCATTAACATAACTGCCTTTAATTCTGCCTCATTAACATCACAGAGGTTAGGATTTACAACATATAGGATAACTATATCAGATCACAAAATAGAGGACAACCACACAATACTGGAAATCATGGCCTAGCCAAGTTGACACATGTTTTGCGGGGACACAATTCAATCCATAACAGCTGGTAAAGTAGAGGGTCAGCAAAAACAAGGGAAACCCTCAATTGGATGGATTGACACAAAGGCCGAAACAATGGTCTCAAACATACCAATGATTGTGAGGATGGCACAGGACTAGGCAGCATTTCATTCTGTTGTACATAAGGTCACTGTGATTCAGAGCTGACACGGCAGCAACTAACAACATTAAGTTGAGATGTCCATTGACACCCAAATGGAGAGGTCTGGTGGGCTTTGAACATGTTTTATTATAAAAGCAATATTATATCAATATCCCTTGCTGCTATAAGAGAAAGCCTGTAACCATAACTTTTTATAAAGAAACAAATGCTTCAGGCTTTGCCTAGGCTGAGTTGAGGGTGGAGTGTGATGGGGGTGGCAAGAATATCTTCATCTATTTCCCCTCCCACATCATCAAGTAAGGCACCAGCAAAGTCCCTGCACCCTACCTGTCTCTGACCCTCTTCCTACCAGGGCTCATCAGACAGCTACACCCAAGTGAGCGGGTGGGTTCTTGGGCCCTGACAGATGTCCTCTTGGAGCGAAATGGCAGTGGGCACCTTGAGATGGTGAAGCCCACCACTAACCTGTCTGCTGGGAAGAATGAGGAGGGGCTGTCTGGACTTTGAAGCCCCCCAACACCAGGCTGCTTTCTGTGCAGTCTCGTGACTGGTGCCATGACACATAACGCCCAGCATGTGGCAGTGTCACAGTTGTGCAGTTTTGTCTCCCTTACACCCAAGCAAACTGTACTTATTAAGGAATAAATAATTCCTTTTCTCCTCATTTAATTAATCGGACGTTGACTGCAATCAGCTTTCACTCTCCGAGAGATAGTATTACATCAATCCAGTACCAGTCGCTGTCGAGCTGACCTTGACTCATGGCCACTCCATGTGTGTCAGTGGAACTGTGCTCCATAGGGTTTTCATTGGCTGGTTTTTCAGAGGTAGATCACCAGCACTTTCTTCTGAGGTGGCTCTGGGTGGATTCCACCCTCCAGCCTTTCAGTTAGGAACAGAGTGTGTTAACTATTTGCACCACCATTACGTCGATAAGATGATCAATATCCAGCTAAGAGCGAAGAAACTGTCATTGTAATTGCACTGGTAACCTTCTGGCTGGGAAGTGGACTATCTCTGATAGGCTTTTCTCCAGGCTCCCCACCCCTATTCCTCCCTACAAGGATGCCTCGGGGAGCAGAGGCCCAGTCTCCCAGGATCTCCTTTGAGACTAATTGACAGATCATGACAGACTGGCTGCCTGGGAAGGGAGTCCCTCAGCACCAGCTGGCTGCAGCTGAAAAGAAATTAATGTCCTTCTCTGCAAAGACTGCAGCCAACTCCCCTCCTTACACTGTACAGGAACAAATTATTTCCCTTTATGTATGAGTTGAAGGATCAGTTTAGGAAATTGCAGCCAGCTAAACCTCTCCATGAAATCACATAAAGGAGCCTCCCCCCTGAGAAGCTTCATCTGCAGCCCAAAGACTCCAGCCTACCGGCCTCCTGACCCAGGGCCCTTTGAGCAGCAAATGAAATGGTCTGCAAATAGCAGGCCAGTCCTTTCAGTGGAGGCTCCCATGTGGAGGGAAAAGAAAATATTCTACTTAACCTTGAAGAAAGCGGCAAATTTTTTTTCTTCCTGAATTACAGGATGCCAGAGTTTCTTGTGGGCAGGTGGCTAAGACTCCAGGAGCCAGGGTGGTCTTGAACGTCCCTGAGCTGCCGAAGGAGTCTGACATTCAGCAGCTGAGCCAGCGGGGCCTTTTTGGAATGAGTAGGCCCAGGAAGGGATGCCCCTGGAATACCGTTCGTGGCGACAGGGGCACTCAGGGTCCCAGGTAGGCTGGAAAGGAAGATCTGGGAGCCCCACTAGAAAGAAGTGGACAGAGCTGCAGAGAGGCCTGCAGGACCATTCTGGGGGGCGCTAGACCAGGGAGGGGGATCTAAGTGGGAGACAGCTGGGGGGAAAGGAAGCATCTATCTTGTTCAGTCACTGGTGTTACCCTTTGAGTTAGTCTTAAACTTAAACAAGAAATAAATCCAAAAAATTGAATCTGAACTTGGCTTGTGACCATGACACTAAGAAGGAATGTTTCTTCATTGTGATTAGTTTACAAAGTCCGTTTATGCACAATGATGGTTAAAAAGTGGGAGAAAGATTGGGGACTTGGAGTCCTGAGTTTAGGTTTGAACCTTGCTCCTTAGGCTTGATTTCCTCATCTGTAAAGTGGGTATCATTTGTAGCAATCACCTGGTAGGGCTTTTGAAAGAGTATCCAAAGCCACTAGCACAATGGCTTGCTGTCATAGGCATCCAATGGTTGGATCTTAAGGACTCTTTTGGGAAGAGGGCTATATGGATGGAGTGGTGGCCCCCCAAAAGATCTGTCTACATCCCAACCCCTAGAACCTATGAACGTGACCTTATCTGGAAAAAGGTCTTTGTAAATGTGGGTCTTGAGATGAGGAGATCATCCTGTATTACCCAGTGGTGGTTATTGTTAGGTGTCATCAAACTGGCTCCAGCTCACAGTGACCCCATGTATAACAAAAGGAAACGTTGCCCGGTCCTGCACCATCCTCACAATAGTCGGTATGTTTGGACCCATTATCGCAGCCACTGTGTCAGGTGTTACGTCTTATTTTGAGTCCTGCCACATCACCAAATGAAGGTCCTAAAGGCTTGACTCCATCCACATCATTAAGGTCAACTCTACTTTGAGGAGGCAGCTCTTCCCTAGCCATCTTTTGAGTGCCTTCCAACTTGAGGGGTTCATCTTCCAGTGCTATACCCAACAACATTCCACTGCTATTCATAAGGTTTTCACTGGCTAATTTTTTTTTTTTTTTTTTAATGGAAGTAGATCATCAGGTCCTTCTTCCTAGTCTGTCTTAGTCTGGAAGCTCTACTGAAACCTGTCCACCATGGGTGACCCTGCTGGTATTTGAAATACTAGTGGTATAGCTTCCAGCATCACAGCAACACTCAAGCCACCACAGTACAACACACTGACAGACGGGTGGTGGTGGATTACCCAGTGGGCCCTAAATCCAAGGATAAGTGTCCTCATGAGAGAAAGGCCGAAGGAGATTTGAGACAGAGAGAAGACACAGACACACACAGAGGAGAAGGTCATGTGAAAATGGAGGCAGAGATTGGAGTGATGTTGCCACAAGCCTAGGAATGCTTGGAGCCCCCAGAAGCGGGAAGAGGCATGGAAGTTTCCCCCCAAAGCCCCAGAATGGGTGCTACATCATGGATGAGCCTTGAAAACATTATTCTGAGTGAAAGAAACCAGACACAGAAGGTTGCCTATTGCCTGATTCCATCTGCACGTAATATCCAGAATAGGCACCTCCTAGAGACAGAAAGGAGATTCAAGGTCACCAGGGGCTGGGGAGGGAGGAATGAAAGTTATGAGAAAAAGGAAAACCTAAAAGTACAGCTGCTCTGGCCCAGTTTTAAATAATAATAATAATAATAATGATAATTTTAGAAAAGAGAATGTAGAGGCCTTTCCCGGACCCTGACTGAGGCCAGTGAACCCTGTGAACGATGGGTGCAATAAAGCCTTCAGTCCCCACACGCACCGCTCCAGTGACACCTGAGGAGAGAACCCTCCCATCCCAGGGTCCAAGATACCCTGGTCCTGCTACCTCCTCCTGCTCCCCTGGCCCATCCCTGGCCAACACCTGGGAGGCTGCGTAGGTGACTCAGATCCTCCTCATTTGTATCCTTGGTGAGGGGAGGTGTTACTGGCTACCAGTCTAAGTGTCGTAGGTCTGCTGTAACAAAGTACCACAAGATGGGCGGCTTAAAACAACAGAGATTTATTGTGTCACAGTTTTGGAGGCTGTGAGTTTGAGATCAGGGTATCGGCAGTGTTGATTCCTTCTGAGGCTCTGGGGGAGAATGTCCTAGGCTTCTCTCCCAGCTTCTGGTGGCTCCAGGCGTTCCTTGGCTTCCAGCTGCAGCGTCACATGGCAACCTTCCTCTGTCTCCCTGTCTCTGTGTCTCTTCTCGTCTTTTATAAGGACACGGTCACATGAGATTAGGACGCACCCTACCTCAGTAAAGGAGCCCTGGAGGTGCAAAGGGTTAAGTGCTCAGCTACTAGCCAAAAGTTGGAGGTTTGCACCCACTCAGCGGCTGCATGGGAGAAAGGCCTGGCGATCTGCTTCCATAAAGATTGCAGCCAAAAAAAACCCTATGGGGCAGTTCTACTTTGTCACACATGGGACTGCTATGAGTCAGAACTGACTCGACAGCACCCGACAACTACTCCAGTATGACTTCATATTAACTGATAACGTCTTCCAAGGCCCTATTTCCAAACAAGGTCATGTTCACAGTTACCAGGGGTTAGGATTAATATCTTTCTGGGGAAACTAGAGGATCGGAAATAAAACAATCAAAAACACAATTAAAGAGTATGTTGACGCATTGTGAAAAACGTAACTAACATCACTGAACAATTTGTGTAGAAATTGCCAGATGGGAACCTAATTTGCTGTATAAACTTTCTCTGAAAACACATTAGTATATATATGTATATATATTTTAATCCCTCTGGGGACACAATTCAACCCCTAATACTATTCCTGGCCAATCACAGCCCACCCCAGCACACAGTCCCTTAGGCACAACCCTGTGTGGGGTCAGCTCCAGTCTCCCCAGGAGGAAAGGCCACCCCAATCGGGGTCCTGAAGTAGGAGCTCTCGGGGGTCATAGCCGTGTCTATCCTCAAGCTCAGCCAAGTGTTCTCATTAACACAGCAGCCCCGGGTTGGGTGGTCTGCAGGGGGTGAGGTGCAGGCTTTGGAGTCAGACAGGCCTGGGCGCCATTGGACAAGTGACCCCACCTGGCCTTGCCTCCATGTCCTAATCTGGAAAATGGGCAGAAGCTGTGTCAAGTCACAAGGCTGACAAGAGGGAGACATGAAATCACGCTTGCCAAGTTCCAGTCTCAGTGCCTACAACACGGTGAGCTCAAGAAAAGGACCTGATGCTTTTTGGATGTGGTGAGCGTTCTCATCCTCATTTCATGGAGCTCAGAGCCCAGGGAGTGTCCCCCAGAACCAGGAGCCCAGGACGCTAGAGCTGAGCCTCAGCCTGGATATTCTCTCTGCCCATGAATGGGAGGCAGGCCTTTCCCTGCCCTGCACGCAAAGGCATTTAATGCACCCTGCTCTGGTGTGGACTCCGCCAGGCAGCCCTGAGACCGGAAGGGGAGGGCAAACCATTTCCTGAGGAAGTGATTCCAGCCACCTGGCAAGAGCGTGGGGAACCGAGACGGGAGGGGAGGCACAGCGTTTGCAGGGGCCGACCAAGTCACTACTGTGGGCAGCTCATCAAATAACACATCTGGGGCAGGTACAAAGTTTCCAGAATCTTCCAAAGTCAGTCAAAATATCCTGAAACCCCAAGACCAATCCGAGAATCCAAAGAGATGACTTCTTCATCCAAGGAGACCAGAAGACAAATTTGGACACCAGGGGAGGGGTAACACTTGGCCATAGAAGTGGTGGAGCATGCTCCGGGAGGGACCTGGAAGTCCAGCCGACCCAACAGCCTTACGAACCCAGACTTTCTCCTTTGCGGCTTCATCTGGCAACACAGTTTCCAAAGGGAACTGGTGCACATCATTTCAGAGAAGCAGGTGACTGATTTCAGAAAAGAGCAATTAACATATTGTTAGCATCGCTGGCTGAGCGCCTGCTCTGAGCCATTGGCATTAGTGCGTTTTCCCAGGTCATCACAACGACTCACGCGACAGGTGACAGCCCCTCATTTAAGGGTGCTGTGTCCGTTGGGAAAAGCAGATGTGGGACCGTTACTGCAAGAGCTCTGGCAGCCTCCAAGGCTCCAGTGAATTCCCGTAAGAAGCAGGAAAAGACCAACACCACAAAGGTTCTAAAATGGTCAGCTATTTCCTTCGTCTTCATTCACCCGAACCTTCTTTCTTCAAAATCAGCAGATCTGCTTCTCCTAAAACTTCTCCCCAGTGCTGCCGCGCTGGGGCCTCGCTCCATCCAATGCTTCCAGGTGCCACATGATCATCTCCTCCCGGGTCCTACTTGCACAGGACAAGGCCGTGGTGTGTGGTTTTTTCCATCGCGGACCCACAAACAGACTCAACTGGCTTTGCCCCAGCCACCCCTCCCTCGGTGAATAACAAAGCTTGCCGGCATGATACAAAGCGGGACAAAAGACACTTGATTTCCTTCAGTGAGCATAGGCTGCTGTGGGAGAGAAAATGGAAACACCTGGGTGGTGACAAGCCTGCCAGCGAGTGTGAGGGAGGCTCACAGACAGCGGCACTAACGAGACAATTGAGGGCCCCGCACCCTGGGAGGGCAGCCGCATTGTGGGGTAAAGCCTAAAACTAGAGTCCAATCTGATGTGCCACCGTGGCATCTCGTGAAACCAGGAGGGCCTCAGATGGGCTAACCACAAGTTTCCTTACCCCCTGCTCCTGTGGGTAAGGTCCCCCAGCCAAACAACCCTCCTTATCAAACAGACTGGGTGAAGTTCCTACTTACCCCTGAATAGCAGTTTTCACTCCCTGCCAGCACATGGAATTATTCAGACAAGCCATCACATCCTCCTGTGGGAACCAGGGGGCACTCCACCTTCTGGTTACTACAAAGCCTGCCTCCCACAGCCCTGGCTTTTAGCTCTGTGTCCAAGCACAGCCCCTGTGTTCCCCTGGGCTGTGAGTATACGTGATTAAGAAACTGCTATTGATCTCATCTGTCCAGTGCCAGGCATCCTGTGTTTGGCCATCCCCATAACTCTAGGGTGGGAACCCCTCTCTCACTAATGGGGTGAGTAAAACCAAAACCAAACCCGTTGTCATCAAGTCGATTCTGACTCATAGTGACCCTATAGGACAGAGTAGAACTGCCCCATATGGTTCCCAAGGAGTGGCTGGTGGATTCCAACTGCAGACCTTTCGGTTAGCAGCTGAGCTCTTAAATGGGGTAAATAGGAGGCAATTAAAACATGTACCAGCCCAAAATAGGAGTGCTACTTTCTCTGGCCTTCGGGAGCACTGGTCCCTACATAGTGCCAGCCTTTGTCCTCCTGTGGGAGACAGGCATCACTGTCTGAGGCTTAAGAGGGAAGAAGTAAACACATCCCTCAGTAAAGTTGCTTAAACTTGTCCCCAGGGTGTCCACCCACAGTTCACTTAAGCCAGCCCAGCCTGCCTTCAGGGCGAGCCCCCTTGACCAGAGCAGAGGAGCACATGGGTCATAGCCTTTGTTGTTGGGCCAACACCCCCATCCTGCAGGCTGCTGACCTCAAGTGTCTTTGGATCATGCACATGTGAAGCTTAGAACCTTCCAGAATTCAGGCAGTAGAAGCACTGCCTGTGTGTTTCTGGATTTCAGGGGTGGGCTCAGGAAGGCACAGATGGAGTCTGTCTCCCAGTACTGGCGTTCCTCCCCAACCTGGAAGCCTGGCTTCAGCCTGGGACTCCATCATTCCAGCTTTGATTTCTTTCTTTTTTTTTAATCATGGTAAACACATATGTAACAAAACATTCACCATTTTAACATTTTTACATGTACAAATCAGTGACATTAATTACATTCATCTTGTTGTTCAACCATCACTATCATCCATTTCCAAATGTTTCCATCACCCTTAACAGAAGCTCAGTGTCCCCTAAGCAATGAGTCCAAGCTATGATTTCTTTTGAATAAGATCCGATGGTTGCTGAAACCTCATGGGTAAATGTTGATCTGTTTTCTGGCATTTGCCCTTCAGCAGGAATAATTCTACATGCTCTTTTCACAAGAGCCGGTGTTTAGAGCGAAGGCAGGGAGAGGTGATATAGGTAAAGGTCTCTGAAGACCTGGCGCCTCAATCAAGGCCCAGTATGAATGAGCACTTAACTTTAGAAGAGGCACTTTCTGAGAATAGCAAGGCAGAGTTAAATAAAATGAGTGTACTATCTTCCCATATGGAAAATCTGTAGGATAATTTATACATGAACTCAAGAAAAAGCTTTCTCCCTCAGAGGACATTGCAAACTCAACTCATCTAAGAGCCAAGGTAAATCAATCATAGTCTTCCTCCACAAATCGAGGTTCTTTTCCCTGAAATATTAAGGTAAATTAAAAAATAATTACTCTTCAATTAGCCATCCATTGAATACAAGCAACGGAAAATCATGCAGTCCTAAAAGGGAATGAAGTCTTGATGCATGCTATTTGGATGAACCTTGAAAACCTGGTCCTGAGTGAAGTAAGTCAGACACAAATGGACAAATATCGTCTGATCTCACTTACATGAACTATCTAGAATCGGTAAATGCAAAGAGAGAGAGTAGACTAGTGGTTACCAGGGCTGAGGGGAGGAGGGAGCGAGGAGTTATGGTTTAATGGGTACTGAGTTTCAGTTTGGGGTGAAGGTTGCACAGCATTATGAGTGTAACTGATGCCACTACATGGCACACTTGAAAATGGTTAACACGGCCAATTTTACGTTCTCTATATTTTACCATGGAAACCCTGGTGGCGCAGTGGTTAAGAGTTTGGCTGCTAATCAAAAGGTCGGCAGTTCAAATCCACCAGGTGTTCCTTGGAAACCCTATGGGGAAGTTCTACTCTATCATCTAGGGTCGCTATGAGTTGAAACTGACTCAGTGGCAGTGGGTTTGGTTTTGATTTATATTTTACCACAATAAAAATTTTTTTAAAAATCTGTCTGAATCGTAACTCAATAGAACAGATGTTTGAGAAAAGATAGTTTTGTAAAATAAAATTTTTAAGTCTTTACCTTGAAATTTTTTTGAACATAAGTGTCTTAGTCATCTAGTGCTGCTCGAAAAGAAACACCACAAGTGGATGGCTTTAACAAAGAGAATTTTATTCTCTCACGGTCTAGTAGGCTACAAGTCCAAATTCAGGGCATCAGCTCCAGGGGAAGGCTTTCTTTCTCTGTCAGCTCTGGAGGAAGGTCCTTGTGATGCATCAGTCTTCCCTTGGTCTGGGAGCATCTCAGCACAGGAACCTCAGGTCCAAAGGACATGCTTTGCTCCCGGTACTGCTTTCTAAATGTGAGGTTCCCATGTGTCTCCACTCACTTCTCTCTTTTATATCGCAAAAGAAATTGGCTTAAGACACTATCCAATCTTGTATACCTCATCAGTATAACTGCCACTAATCCATCTTATTAGATCATGGTGATTGAATTTGCAACACATAAGGAAATCATATCAGATTACAAAATAGTACACAATCATACAATACTGGGAATCATGACCCAGCCAAGTTGACAGGTATTTTAGGGGGACACAATTCAATCCATGACCATAAGCATTAAATAAACCTCTCTGGAAAAAAAAAGTCACATGAGACCCCAATGTGCACCTAACCCTTGCCTGGCCCTGCCCTCATTCTGAGAGCAGGGCACACAGGGAGGGGATGACTCAAGAGTGGACCCCACCGCAGCCAACACTTTGCCTCCCTTACACTGTGTCAGTCACTTACTCCACAAGGTTTCATTGACTGTCTTCTGTTCATTGGTGCTGATTCAATTTATCCCAGCAAGGAAAGTGCTTTTCCATATTGCTTGAGTGCAGTGGACATTACCCTATTGTGTCATATCCTTATTTTGCAGTGAAAAGTGTTCTTCTTGTAACTGAGGAGCACTGGGAGTGTGCTGAATGAATAATAGATTTTCCTCCTTCCGAATGCACATGCATTTTATGAACAACAGGGAATGCATCATGCCCAGACAAACAGACCGTGAATCAGAAGTCCCGGGGAGTGAGAGCTGCTTTACCAGGAGAAATATTAACAGTGAAGGCATTTGCATTGATTGGAAAATTGCTGGAGGCTGCACAGCATTTGACTTTCTCTGGGTGGGTATTGACTTGCATTTTCTTCTTAGGATAATCGCTCAGAATCCGGGACAGCTTTTCTGTCAATACATCTGGTTGTTTTCATCTCGTTGCCTTTTCAGAGGTTAACTGGCTGCCCGCTTGGCTGGGTGGCAGGTGCAGAGGGCTGAGTTAAGATTCCCTGATTTCTGCCCCTACTTGGGTCAGCAGACAATTCACTTCCTGGTGGGACTGATAAGCCACATCTGCAAAGGCAAGGCTAGCCAAAACACTGATTCATCTTGTATTAATTGATAAACGCTTATTGAGCATCTACTGTGTGCCAGCACAGGAGATGTGAGAATGAGCACTGGTCTCTGCCCTTTGGGAGGAAATTCTAGGCTGCTGAGGTAAGACCTTGTTCTGAATTGGGAATCCATTAGAGGCAGCCACAAAACTGCCCACATAGAAGAGTAAGCAAGGAAGGGGGAGAAAAGCAAAAGAAAATGGAAAACACCCACTCAAGATGAGCTTGCAAACTAAACTTCCAAAGCACATGAGAAAAACTAATGCCATGTAACCCAACTAATAAACTTAACAAATGGAAGAATTTTCTCCTGAGAAAACTGAAATAATAAAGCAATCAAGAGAGACATTATAACATTATATATGTTTAAAGTTCTCAGAGATTATTAAACAAAGCAAAAAGGATATCAATCAAGAGCAGAAGGATCTAGAGAAGAACCAAATAAAAATACTAGGAAAGAAAAAATATAGTATGAAATTTAAGAAACACCTGAATGAATGGAATAAATGATACACAGAAGAAGAAAGAATTAGTGAATTGGAAGGTAGTAGGGAGGAGTTGATCAAGAAAATAATACAGAGAGGTCAAAAGGAGAAAATATGAAAGAAAAGTTAAAAGACATGGAAGCTAGATTAAAAATACCTAACATGTGCCTATCAGAAATTTGCATTAGGAAAATAGAGAAAATAATAGGAAGTACTGGAAGAGGAGGTAATGGCTGAGAATTTTTCAGAATTGAAGAGATGAGCGCACAGATAGACAGGTTATATCAAGTGCCAAGCAAGATAAACAAAAATAAACCTATTGTAGTGAAACTTTAGAACATTAGTGATAATGAAAAAGAAAACACAAATAATTTTTAAAACTACTACAAAGAAATACAGATTTACAGATACAAAGGAAACAATTAAGCTGCCAACAGACTTCTTAACAGCAACAACATATCTCAGAAGACTTTGAAGTGGTATCTACAAACTACTGAAGAAAAATTGTCAACCTAAATTTTTATACCCAGCTAAACTGTTTTTTACACATGTATTAGTTTCTTGAGACTGCTGTAGTAAATTACCACAAACTAGGGGGCTTAAAATTCTCTCATAGTTCTGGAGGCCAGAGGTCTGAAATCAAAGTGCCAGCAAGGCCACACTTCCTCTGAAGGTTCTAGGGGAGAAAATATTCTTTGCTTCTTCCTGTTTCTGGTTGCTTCATGAGTTCCTTAGTTTGTGGTCCCAGCACTCCAGTCTCTGCCTCTGTGGTCACGTTGCCTCCTCCTCTTCTTTCTCAAAACTCCCTCTGCCTCTCTTTTATAAGGATACATGTGATTGCATTTAAGGCCTACCCAGATCGAGGGTAAGCTCCTTCTCTCAAGATTCTTAACTTAATCCCATCTTTTGCCTTACAAGATAATACTCACTCTTTTGCCATATAAGGTAATATTTATAGGCTCTAGGGATTAAGTGGACATATCTTTTAAAGGGGGCACTATCCAGCCCACAACAAGGAGAAAGAATGAACTAAAATCCTTTTAGATAAACAAAGACAAGTAAAGTTTATCTATCACAGCCACTCAGTGAAAGAACTATTTCAGGATGTACTTAAGAACACCAGAATGGCTCAGGAATTGGATGTACCAGGTACCATGGAAAGTGGGAGTGAAGCAGAAAACTGAAATGTGGGGTTTGGTTGAAAGTATAGAGGTCTCCTGAGGGATTACCTGAAGGATTAAACCAGCAAGTCAAGAGAAGAGCAGGAGTGAGGCATATGGATGAAAACAGAGAGGTCAAGTGAGAGCTCTCATGGCATATCATAAGCACTTCCCCACCTGCTTGAAGATTAGAGTCTTCAGGACTGGAGAAAAGGAATGACTTCAGAGAAAAAATATCTCTAGATGCTGATTTTTGAGACTCCTGCTTAAGAAAATGACTCAAGTCCCTATCTCTGGGTCACCCTCTGTAGTTTGGGGCATGAAGTGCTACGTTTAGCCAGAATTGCAGTACGTGACCATTCCTGTGGGCAGGGGCAGGTATTCTGACTGGCAGTATCTCCTGTAGTTATTAGTGGGAAGACAGTAATTCCACAAGGGAAAGGCAGGCAATCTGACAAGAAAAAAGGAGGAAAGGGTGCTGAGCAGACAAAAATAACAGTGGCCTGCTGCCATTATTCTAGAAAGAAGATCGTACCTCAAAGATATAAGGTGTGTAAAAGTCAAATATATATTGGAAAGGGTTCCCCAGGGGAAAATCCAGCTTACTGTCTAATGAAGACACAGATTTGGTAATGAAGGAATTAAAATTAAGCTTCTCAGCTTATTCACTCAAGGTGAACAAGAGGTTATACTGTGTGAATTCAGTGGAAGCTGGATTCATATGTGGTCTGAGGAACAGCAGCATTGGCACTGTTGTTGTGGGGTTTTTTTTTTTCTCCCTCAATTTAATGATGCAGTTCTGTATCATTTTATGCATCAAACTATTGTACAAAATTCTTTTTTAGATCTATTGGAAAAATATTTCCAATAAATACCGCCTAAAATGACTAACATTTGTATCAGGCATGATTTTGACTCTGCTGAACAGAAAACCCAACTTGAAGTAACTCAAGGCAAAGAGGTGTTTATTGTTTACTTATAAGAAGTCTGTAGACAAGTAGTCCGTTGGATCAGAGTTTCAACAATGTCGAGGTATTGAGTCAATATTTCTGCAATTTTCTAGGCATTTATCCTCCAACTGGTTACATCATAATCACAAAAAGGCTGCTGCAGCTCCAAGCTTCACATTCCCACACAATTGCATTCAAAGGCAGAAAGTAATAGCAGCAACAAGAACCTCTCTTTAAGGCATTTCTCATTTTATATGAGAATAAATCTTTCGCAGCAACAATGCAGAAAATTTCTCCTTACATCTTATAAAACCAGTCCGGGTCACATGGGTCACTTGGAGATGAGGTAAGGAAAGCGAGTATCTGATGAAGGAAAATGGAGTTAAAATCACCAGCTTAATCAAAATAGAATCATTCCCTGAGGTAGGGCACAATGCCACTGAGAAAAAAAATCAAGCTTTGGCTTAGCAAAGATGAAGGAGAGATTGGCTGATGGGTAAGGAAGCAAGAGTGTATGTGGGTATTGTGAATATTACATTGCTGTGTTTGGATTTTTTTTTTTTTTTTTTTGCCTTATTTAAAGAGTGTTGATATTTGTTTTGGCAGGCAATATCTTCAACAAAAAGGAGACCTGGTCTGAGCAGTGGTTAAGTGCTCAGCTGTTAAATGAGATTGGCGGTTCAAACCCACCAGCTGCTCTGAGGAAGAAAGATGTGGCAATCTGCTTCTGTAAAGATTACAGTCTTGGAAACCCTATGGGGCAGTTCTACCCTGTTCTATAGGGTTGCTATGAGTCGGAATTGACTCAACAGCAACGGTTACCTTCTGCAAAATGGTAATTCAAAATTGACTGCAGCCATACATCCACAGGGAACTGCCAGAAGTTCCAGTCAGATCCAGAAGAGGACATTGCTGATGTCAGAAGGATCTTGGCTGAAAGCAGAGAACACCAGAAAGATGTTTCCCTGTGTTTTATCAACTACACAAAGGCATTCAACTGTGCAGAGCATTAAAAATTACAGATAACATTACAATGAATGAAAATTCCAGAACACTTAATTGTGCTCATGAGGAACCTGTATATAAACCAACAGGCAGTCATTCGAACAGAACAAGGGACTACTTCATGGCTCAGGATTGAAAAAGCTGTGTGGCAGGTTGTACTCTTCTACCTTACTTGTTCCATCTGTATGCGGAGCAAATAATTTGAGAAACTGGAGTATGTCAAGAAGAGTGTGGCATCAGGATTGAAGGAAGACGTTAAAATAAACGCCCCATTTCTTGAACTAATGTGAGCCTCATTCATTTTCATCCAAAGAAACTTAACGCATGACAAAATGATCACCATCATTTGGAGGGATGCTAAGGCTGAGTGTTCATAGACGAGCAAAACAGGAAGGAATTGTTGACGACTTTGGCAAAGTGGAGGGCCAGGAAGGCTTTGATGGAGTCTCAGATTAATGGCCAAAGACCTGTATCTGACTCACAGATATGCTTTGTTAGGCTTATGCAGCACTTGAATACATACACACACACATATACACATATATAAGTTATATATATAGAAGCTAAAATATTCCTATATCTTGCTTCTCTTGAAGTACTAGGGAAAAAATCTGTTGCCGTTGAGTTAACCCCAACTCATGGCGCCCCATATCTGTCAGAGTAGTACTGTGCTCCATAGAGTTTTCAATGGCTGATTTTTTAGAAGCAGATCACCAGGCCTTTCTTCCACAGCACCACTGGGCAGGTTCCAACCACCAACCTTGTCAGTTAGTAGTCGAGCACACATGGTTTGCACCACCCAAGGATGCCATGATCTTGTAGAAGGAGACCTGAAATGGGAATCGGGGACCTGGGTCCTTCTACCAGCTCTGCCCCCAGTTGTTGTTTTTTTTTTTTTTAATTTTACTGCATTAGCAAGATTTCTAAGATAAAGCTGAACAAAGTAGTGAGAACAAGTATTTTGCCTTGTTCATGATTTTTTTAAATTGTGCTTTAGGTGAAAGTTTACCATGCAAGTTAATTTCTCATACAAAAATTTATACACATATTGTTATGTGACCCTAATTGCTCTCCCTATACTGTGACAGCACACTCCCCCTTTCTACCCTGTGTTTCCCGTGTCCATTCAACCAACTCCTGTCCCTTTCTGCCTTCTCATCCTGCCTCTGGACAGAAGCTGCCCATTTAGTCTCATGTATCTACTTGAACTAAGAAGCACACTCTTCTGGAGTATTATTTTATGTTTTATAGTCCAGTCTAATCTTTGTTTGAAAAGTTGGCTTTGGGAATGGTTTTAGTTCTGGGTTAACGGAGAGTCTAGGGGCCATGTCTTCTGGAGTTTTCCAGTCTTGGTCAGACCATTAAGTTTGGTCTTTCTACTAGAATTTGAGCTCTGCATCCCACTTTTCTCCTGCTCTGTCAGGGACTCTCTGTTGTGTTCCCTGTCAGGGTGGTCATTGGTGGTAGCCAGGCACCATCTAGTTCTGGTCTCAGGCTGATGGAGTCTCTGGTTTATGTGGCCTTTTTGTCTCTTGGGCTAATATTTTCTTGTGTCTTTGGTGTTCTTCATTCACCCTTGCTCAAGGTGGGTTGGGACCAATTGATGCATATTAGATGGTCACTTACAAGCTTTTAAGACTCCAGACACCACTCACCAAAGTGGGATGCAGAACACTTTCTTAATAAACTTTGCTATGCCAATCAACCTAGATGTCCCCCAAAACCATGGTCCCTAGACCCCTGCCCCGCTACTCTGTCTCTGCCCCTAGTTTGCTGTGTGACCTTGAATGGTGTGACCTTGAATGAGTTACATGACTTCTCTAGACCACTCCGAGCTAGACCTCTGCTAGGTTCTTCAATGTCCAGGGGACAGATGCCTTCTCTCTGTCTCCCAGGTCCCTGAACTTGGGCCCACCCTCAGCCTGAACTTGGGCCCAGAACACAGCCACTCCTTAAGGGCCCCTCCTGAGAACAGACCGACCTAAGGTGTCTGATCATGCCACTCCCATCCACCCCACTTCCCCACACCCTGTTCTTTCTAGCCTTGTTTACCCTTCCCTATAAAAGAAGAGTCCTTCTCTGCCTTACCTTTGAGAGCTGGCAGATCTTATGGCCAGAGCGTTCTCCCTATTGCAATAGACCCCTCTTCTCTTGCAATCTACCTCCTGTCTGTCAGGGTGTCATACTCTGGTGGCTTTCATGTTGCTGTGATGCTGGAAGCTATGCCACCAGGATTTCAAAGACCCTCCTTCCAAACAAGATCACATTCACAAGTACCAGGGGTTAGGACTTCAACATATCTTTTTAGGGGACACAACTCAACCCACGATTCAGAGCCACACACACATAATCTCCTGTTGGTTCTGTTTCTCTGGAGAACTCTGACTAACACAGGGCTTTTCTTTTATAAGGAAAATAAACAAGACTAGAAAGAACCAGCATGGCGTTGGAAGGTGGGTAGGTCTTGGGGTGGCAGATTACATGGGTTTAGGAGGCCTGGACTATGCAATTGGAGACTCCTTGGGGGACTGGACTGTGCTGAGATATACTGTTATACAGGAGAGAAGCTCATCCAATTCTGAGAAATAGAGCAAAACATGGAGAGTATGGGAGATCGCTGCCCTTTGGTGGGCAAAGCTCAAGGGTCCCAAGATCCAGGTGCAGAAGCAGCCAGATGAGGATGGAGCAAGGCAAGGGCAGAGGAGGGGTCCCTTGGTACCCAGCCGGGCATGCCCATGACCTCAGTGGAGTCCAGGGTATCTAGGAGGTGGCCTGTCCCATGAGTAGGCTCTGAAAGGGGGAGGGTGGGCCGGGCACAGCTTGCTCAGGGTCCACGCAGGGACTTGTAGAAGGTATGTGTGTGTGTGTGCATGTATGTGTGTGTGTGTGTGTGTGTGTGTGTCCCCAGCCTCTCAGTCATCCTGTCCCTGCCTTCCAGAAAGCAAGACCCAGCCTGGCCAATGAGGGTTCCTCTTGTGTCAGAACCCACAGCTTGGGCGAGAGACGTTGGCTTCATGAGGCCACAGACAAGGGTCCACTCCCCAACACCCCTCCAAGCACCACTTCACCATCACTGCTGCTCCCCGGTGGGAGCCCAGAGCCGAGAGGTGGGTACAGGCAGCACTGGTAGAAAGGGCAGAGGTGTTGGGTCAGCAACCTGAGCCCAGAACCCATAAGCTCCTGGCCTGGCCTCTGCAGCAGTCACTGCAGGTAACCCTGGGGGAGGGAGGATACGGTCATCCACTCTGGGTCCGTGCAGAGAGGTCAGGTTCCCTCCCTGAGAGCCTGGAGCTCCCTCCCAGGTGTTGTGCCCCCCTGCAGACCCCAGAAATGTGGTCCGGAGGGAGGACTCCCCCCACAAACAAAAGATGAATGCACAGTCCTGGTGGGTTGGTATTTACTCATTTGCACAAAATTGAACTGGATGGCAGCCTCATAAGGTATAAAAATTAGCACTTTTTCCATTAGCATAGAACTAATTGCTGTTGGGAGGAAATTTATGGCTAATGAGGCAAACGTGTAAAAGAAAACATTTAAGGCACTGCTCACATTTTATAAAGGAGTCCCCGAGTAGGGTATGCTGTTAATATGTTCAGCTACTAACCAAAAGCTTAGAGGTTGGAGTCCACTAAGAGGCACCTCAGAAGAAAGGCCTGGTGATCTACTTCTGAAAAATCAGCCACTGAAAACACTATAGAGCACAGTTCTACTCTGACACACATGGGGTCACCATGAGTCGTAACCGACTCTATGGAAATTGGTTATGGGTTAACATCTTATAAATGCACAATTCACTCTGCCCAGGCCAGTTTCCCTTTGCCGCTGGTAATTATGGGATAGAGTTCAGGAAGTAGGGGATTATGGGTGCTTCTTACAGTGGAGATGGGGCTGTGCCCTCCCCCAGTACTGGAAGCCTCCCCCCACCAGCACACAGGTGTGGTCCCTGCACTGACCACCTACCTGTTCTCCCAATTGCTGCCTCCCACTAGTTTCCACCCGTTTCGCTTCATCCCTCACAACTCTCACGGGATTTGAAATCCGTGTTCCTGCCATATCCTCTCTCTCCCGTCCGCCATTGACCATTAGCCACTCAACTCTATTTCAGAAAAAAGACATCAGAAAAATCCATGTTTCAAAAAAAATGCTTCTATTTACTGGAAGGGCTGTAACAGGGGGCCTCAAAGTGGTGAGCTCCCACCTCTTGTTTCAAGTGTAGTTGAATTGACAGGGTGGGCTTGGACTGCAGCCCCTGGGGCATGTCTGAATCAAGGTCCTCATGCATGTCCTGGGCGTGAGTGTCCCAGGGCTGCCGAACAAAGTACCAAAGACGGGGTGCCTTAAAACATCAGAAATTTATTGTCTCACATTTCTGGAGTCTGACCTGACCTGTTGCCATTGAGTCGATTCTGACTCACGGTGACCCTATAGGACAGAGTAGAACTGCCCCATAGGGTTTCCAAGGAGTGCTTGATGGATTCGAACTGCCAACCTTTTGGTTAGCAGCCAAGCTCTTAACCACTGTGCCACCAGGGCTCCTTCTAGAGTCTAGAAGCCCTAAATGAAGGTGTTGTCAAGGTTGGCTCCTTCTGGAGGCAGTGAGGGAGAATCTGTTCCATGCCTCCCTCCCAGATCCTGGTGGTCCCTGGCAATCCTTGCCATTCTTTGCTTTGCAGCTGCGTCACTTGCATCTCTGTCTCCATCTTCACATGGTGGTCTTCCTCCTGTCTGTCTCTCTCTGTGTCTCTTCTCCTCTTTTATAAGGACACCACTCATATAGGATTAGGACCCACCCCACTCCGGTATGACCTCATATTAACTTACCTGATCATGTCTTCAAAGACCTTGTTTCCAAACAAGATCACGTTCATAGGTACCAGAGGTAGGACTTCAACATATCTTTTGGGGGGCACAATTCAACCCACAACACCCATCATGGTAGCAACTGGAATATTGCTGTCATATTGTACAGGATAATAACCATATTCTTCATTAACCATGAAGAATATTGAAAAACCATGGACTGCCAGAAGAAGGAACAAATCAATCTTAGAAGAACTATAACCAGTACGCTTCCTAGAAGCAACGGTGGCGAGACTTTGTTTTGTGTACTTTGGAAGTGTCACCAGAAAAGACCAATCACTAGAAAAGGACATCATGTTTGGTAAAGAGGAGGGTCAGAGAAAATGAGGAAAACCCTCCATGAGATGACTTGACACAGAGGCTGCAACAATGGACTCAAACATACCAACAATTGTGAGGATGGCACAGGACTGGACCATGTTTTGTTCTGTTATACATAAGGTCGCCATGAGTTGGAGCCAACTCAATGGCAACTAGCAATGACAACAACCGCGTTGCTGTATTTAATGTTCATAAGCTCCTTGGGAGGTTAGTGTTGTCAACACAATTCCCACCCTACAGGTGTGACAGCATTCCCCGGGAGGCCAGTGGGACCTCCTTTGGGTGGGTGAGCATGGGCCATCACTGTGAGGCAGACTCCATTGTTGGGCAAGGAGCACTAGTGCCATGAGTGGCCCCTCTGGGTGAGGACAGCCCACTGCCCAAAGGAAGGAGGGACAAGATGACATACAGCCTGGTAAAGGCTGCCTCTCCCAAGACCCCAGGCAGGTCTCGGGGGAGGGGCATGCCTGCATTTGGTAGTGACCCCAGGAGAAAAATGATGAAGCCCAGCCCCTCCGTCTGCAGTTCAAAGTGATCCCAGTGCTCCATGGGCAAGATCCCAGTTGAGTTCCTCAGTGGAAGGGACAAGGAGGAGGAGCCCAGGTCAGTGGTGACTGGGACTCAGCACCACAGCTTGGACGTCCCCTGGGAAGAGTTGGGCCCAGCTGCATGCATAGTGACCGTGCTTGGGGGATGATGGTTGGGCATATGTCTTAGTTATCTATGGCTGCTATAACAGAAATACCACAAGTAGGTGGCTTTAACAAACAGAAATTTATTTTCTCACAAACCTCCCAAGGGGCTAACCTCCCAAGGCTAGAAGTCCCAATTCAGGGTGCTGGCTCTAGTGGAAGGTTTTCTCTCTGCTTCAGCTCTGGAGAAGGTCCTTGTCTCTTTTGAGCTTCTACTCCTGGACGATCTTCATGTGGCTTGACACCCCTCTTCCCCCATCTCTGCTTGCTCACTTGCTTGTTTAATCTCTTTTACATCTCAAAACACATTGACTTAAGGTACATCCTACACTAATACTGTCACATTAACATACCAGAGAAAACCCATACCCAAATGGGATTACAATCATTATGGGGTAAGGATTTACAACACAAATTTTGGGGAGATACAATTCAATCCATAACAGCATGTGAGTGCTCATAAAAAGAACTGTAGCCTAGACCCAAAGGGCCAACAGGCAGGGACCTCAACACGCAGGGATTACTCCACCAAAATGTCTCCATTGTTCTTAGTTACCATCAAGTCAATTTTGACTCATGACAACTCCATGTCTCCAGCATTGCCAAATGTCCCCTGGGCAGGTGAGGGCAAAATTATCCCCGTAGAAAAGTGCCGATATAAAGAATGCCTAGCAATCAAAGGAAAACACCAAAAGATGAAAAACAAGGGCTAAAGACTTCATAAAAGAGAACATGCAAAAGACACTAAACCTATGAAAAGATGTTTAGCTTCATTAATAATCGGGGAAATGCAAATTAATAGGGCAGCATTTTACACTCACCAGCGTGACAAAAATGTTCAAATTGGACAATCCCTCAGTTAGCAGAGATGAACTGTAAATCAGAGCTGCCACTTGGGAAAACAGTTTGCTGTTACCTGGTTGAGAATGGGTGTACCCCACAACATAGGATTTCATCTCTAGGACACACCCTGGGAGTACTGGTAGGCATGTATAAGAATGTTCATAGCAGCATTTTCTCTAATAGCCCAAAACTGGAAACAACACAGATGTCCATCCACAATGTTGTTGCTGTTAGGTGTCCTCAAGTCAGCTCTGACTTATAGCGACCCTATGTACAACAAAACGAAACACTGCCCAGTCCTGCACCATCTTGACAATTGTTGCAATATTTGAGCCCATTGTTGCAGCCACTGTGTCAATACATGTCCTTCAGGGTCTTCTTTTTCACTGACTCTCTACTTTACCAAGCGTCTTAGTCATCTAGTGCTACTATAACAGAAATACAAGTGGAAGTCTGTTCTCTCACAGTCCAGTAGGCTACAAGTCCAAATTCAGAGCGTCAGCTCCAAGGGATTGCTTTTTCCATCAGCTCTGGAGGAAGGTCCGTGTCATCAATCTTCCCTTGGTCTGAGAGCTTCTCTGCACAGGAACCTCAGGTCCAAAGGACACTCTCTGCTCCCGGCACTGCTTTCTTGGTGGTATGAGGTTCCCATGTGTTTCTGCTCGCTTCTCTCTTTTATATCTCAAAGAGATTGGCTTAAGACACTATCCAATCTTGTAGACCTCATCAGTATAACTGCTGCTAATCCATCTTATTAGATCATAGTGATTGAATTTACAACACATAAGGAAATCACATCAGATTACAGAATGGTACACAATCATACAATACTGGGAATCATGACCCAGCCAAATTGATACACACATTTTTGGGGGAACATAATTCAATCCACGACACCAAGCATGATGTCCTTCTCCAGAGA
Source organism: Trichechus manatus latirostris (assembly GCF_000243295.1). Classification (NCBI taxonomy): domain Eukaryota; kingdom Metazoa; phylum Chordata; class Mammalia; order Sirenia; family Trichechidae; genus Trichechus; species Trichechus manatus. Next base: position 6,113,462 of record NW_004444064.1, read on the forward strand.
CTGGTCCCTCCAGATAACATGTCCAAAGTACATAAGTACATGTCCTCCCTTCTAAGGAGCATTCTGGCTGTACTTCTTCCAAGACATATTTGTTTGTTCTTCTGGCAGTCCATGGTATAGTCAATATTCTCCATCAACACCATAATTCAAAGGTCAGTTCTTCTTCTGTCTTCCTTATTCACTGTCCAGCTTTCACATGCATATGAGGTGACTGAAAACACCATGGCTCGGGTCAGGTGCACCTTAGTCCTCAAAGGGACATCTTTGCTTCTTAACACTTTAAAGAGGTCTTTTGCAGCAGATTTGTCCAATGCAATGTCTTGTTTGATTTCTTGACTGCTGCTTCCGTAGGTGTTGAGTGCGGATCCGAGTAAAATGAAATCTTGGATGATTTCAACCTTTTCTCTGTTTATCATGATGTTGTTTGTTGGTCCAGTTTTGAGGATTTTTGTTTTCTTTCTGTTAAGGTGTAATCCATATTGAAGGTTGTAGACTTTGATCTTCATCAGTAAGTGCTTCAAGTCTTCTTCGCTTCAGCCAGCAAGGTTGTGTCATCTGCTTATCACAGGTTGTTAATGAGTCTTTCACCAATCCTAACGTCACATTCTTCATATAGTTCAGCTTCTCAGGTTATTTGCTCAGTATACAGATTGAATAAGCATGGTGAAAGGATACAACCCTGATGCACAACTTTTCTGGTTTTAAGTCATACAATTTCCCCTGTTCTGCCTCTTGGCCTGTTCTGGAATTCCCATTCTCCACAGTGTTATCCACAACCTGTTATGACCCACACAGTCAAATGCCTTTGTCTAGCCAATAAAACACAGGTAAACATCTTTCTCATGTTCTCTGCTTTCAGCGAAGATCCATCTGACATCAAGCAATGATAGCCTTCCTTCCACGTCCTCTTCTGAATCTGGCTTGAATTTCTGGCAGTTCCCTGTGGATGTACTGCTGCAACCATTTTTAATAAATTATCTTCAGCAAAATTTTACTTGCGTGTGCTATTAACGATATTGTTCAATACTTTCTGCATTCTGTTGGATCTCCTTTCTTTGGAATGGGCACAAATATGGATCTCTTCCAGTTGACTGGCCAGGTAGCTGTCTTCCAAATTTCTTCCAGTGCTGCATCCATTTGTTGAAACATCTCCGTTGGTATTCCATCAATTCCTGGAGCCTTGTTTTTCACCAGTGCCTTCAGTGCAGCTTGGACTTCTTCCTTCAGTACCATCAGATCTCAATCATATGCTTCCTCCTGAAATGGTTGGACATTGACCAATTCTTTTTGGTACAGTGACTCTGTATTCCTTGCATCTTCTTTTGATGCTTCCTGCATCATTCAATATTTTGCCCATAGAATCCTTCACTATTGCAACTCAAGGCTTGAATTTTTTCTTCAGTTCTTTCAGTTTGGGAAATGCCAAGTGTGTTCTTCCCTTTTCGTTTTCTATCTCCAGGTATTTGCACATTTTATTATAATACTTTGTCCTCTCGAGCCAACCTTTGAAATCTTCTGTTCAGCTCTTTTACGTCATCATTTCCTCCATGTGTTTTAACTACTCTACATTCAAGAGCACGTTTCAGTCTTTTCTGACGTCCATTTTGGTCTTTTCTTTCTTTCTTGTCTTTTCAACGACTGCTTGCTTTCTTCATGTATGATGTCCTTGATGTCGTTCCACAACTCGTCTGGTCTTCAGTCATTAGTGTTCAATGCATCAAATCTCTTCTTGAGATGGTCTCTAAATTCAGATGGGATATACTCAGGGTTGTACTTTGGCTCTCGTGGAGTTGCTCTACTTTTCTTTAGCTTCAGCTTGAATTTGCATATGGGCAATTGATGGTCTGTTCCGAAGTCGGCCCCTGGCCTTCTTCTGACTGATGATATTGAGCTTCTCCACTGTCTCCTTCCACAGATGTAGTCAACTTGATTCCTGTGTATTCCATCTGGCGAGGTCCACGGGTATAGTTGCCTTTTGTGTTGTTGAAAAAAGGTATTTCCAATGAATAGGTCATTGGTCTTGCAAAATTCTATCATGCAATCTCTGGCATCATTTTTTTCACCAAGGCTATATTTTCCAACTACTGGTCCTTGTTTGTTTCCAACTTTTGCATTTCAGCCACCAGCAATTATGAACACATCTTGATTGCGTGTTTGATTAATTTCAGACTGCAGAAATTGGTAAAAATCTTCAATTTCTTCATCTTTGGCATAGTGGTTGGTGCATAAATTTGAATAAGAGTTGTATTAACTGGTTTTCCTTGTAGGCATATGAATATTATCCTATCACTAACAGTGTTGTACTTCAGGATAGATCTTGAAATGTTCTTTTTGACAATGAATGCAACGCTGTTCCTCTTCAATTTGTCTTTCCTGACATAGTAGACCATATGACTGTCTGACTCAAAATGACCACTACCAGTCCATTTCAGCTCACTAATGCCTAGGATATTGATCTTCAAGCATTCTGTTTCATTTTTGATAACTTCCAATTTTCCTAGATTGACACTTTGTACATTCCGTGTTCCAATTACTAATAGATTTTTGAAGCTGTTTCTTCTCATTTTGAGTGGTGCCACATCAACAAATGAAGGTCCCAAAACCTTTACTCCATCTGTGTCATTAAGATCAACTCTACTTTGAGGAGGCAACTCTTCCCCAGTCTATTCTGAGTGCCTTCCAACCTGAGGGGCTTATCTTCTGGCACTATGTCAGGCAATGTTCTGTTGCTATTCATAAGGTTTTCACTGGCCAATGTTTTTTTTCAGAAGTAGACCACCAGGTCCTTCTTCCTAGCCTGTCTTAGTCTGGAAGCTCAGCTGAAACCTGTCCACCATGGGTGGCCCCACTGGCATTTGAAATACAGGTGGCATAGCTTCCAGTATCACAACAACACACAAGCCACCACAGTACAACAAACTGACTGGACATCCATAATAGAATGGTTAAATAGATTACGGTTGATGTTCACACAATGAAATACTATACAGGAATGAAAAAAAATGAATGACAGCCACACAAAACTGTGGGATGAAGCTAACAAACAAGGGTGAGAGAGAGAAGCGCTACCTTGAAGACACACACAGTATAATCCTGTTTACCTGTGTGTCAGTTCAACAACCGGCAAAACTAAACAGTATATTGTTTAGGGATTGTCATGGATTGAATTATTTCCCCCCAAAAAATGAGTGTTTCAATTTGGCTGGGCCATGATTCCCAGTATTGTGTGGTTGTCCTCCATTTTGTGATTGTAATTTTATGTTAAAGAGGATTAGGGTTGGATTGTAATACCCTTACTAAGGTCATATCACTGATCCAACTTAAAGGAAGTTTCCCTGGGGTGTGGCCTGCACCACCTTTTATCTGACAAGAGATAAAAGGAAAGGGAAGCAAGCAGAGAATTGGGGACTTCATACCACCAAGAAAGCAGTGCCGGGAGCAGAGTGTGTCCTTTGGACCCGGGGTTCCTGCGCAGAGAATCTCCTAGTCCAGGGGAAGACTGATGAGAAGGAACTTCCTCCTGAGCCAACAGAGAAAGAAAGCCTTCTCCTGGAGCTGACTCCCTGAATTTGGACATGTAGCCTCCTAGGCTGTGAGAAAATAAATATCTCTTTGTTGAAGCCATTCTCTTGCGGTATTTCTGTTACAGCAGCACTAGACCACTAAGACAGGGATGCAGGTATATACGGACCAACTAAAATAAAGCCAAAGAATGATTACCACAAAATGTCAGAATTCTGCTCACCTGCAAGGGCAATGTCAGTACCACAAGGGCAGGGGGTTTTACCTGTTTTGTTGGCTGCTGTGTCCCAAATACCTAGAAGGATGCCTGGCACACAGCAAGGGCACAATAAAGATTTGCTGAATGAATAAATGAATTAAATGTGGCCAGAGAGGGTGCATAGGGAGCTGGCTAATGTTCTATTTCTGAATCTGGGAAGAGGCTACACGTCGGTAAAATGTGCAAATATACTGTACATACTCTTCTGTGTCTACTATATATTTCACGATGAAAATATAAAATTATTTTAAATCACCAAGGTATTTGAAAAAACAATGTGAGGGACGAAATTACATGTATAAGGTCTAAATGTAGGATAACTAAAGCACAGAGGTTGCAAAAATAAAGATATCAGAAGAAAATGAGTGCCGAACAGTCTGGAAAAGAATATGGAATAATTATTTTTCCATTTCGGATTTCCAAAAGAACTCAAGGAACTGAGCTGGATTTTGCTTCATCTCTTGAAATGTGTGTAGAAACACCGTAGGCTTGCAGGGGGATGGTGGCGTGCGTCATCTGTGAAATGCAAGATCCTCCCAGACTGGAAGGCAGCCTGGAGGAGGAATGCTACCAGGCTAAATTGTCCAGAGCAAGCCAGGCTTCCCACAGGCATGCAGACGGGAGTTTGCCAAATTAAGGTGATTGCCACAGGCGTTGGGATGGGGCACCTGTGACTAACATTTCTGCACAAAGAAGAGAGGGGAGGTGAGAGGAGAGGGTGGAAGGGGAGGCAAGGGAATTGGAGTCGGGGGAAGAGAGAGAAAAGGACAAGAAAGGGAATGGAAGGGAAGAAAAATGAAAAACAATCTCACAGCCCTCAAAAGTAGCCTCATTAGAAAACCAAAAAAGGAACAAGGAAGCACTATGCCTTAAACACCAGGAAATGAAAGTAAGTCTCCTACTCATTCTGTTCCCTGCCCCAAGCCCCAGAGAACCAGCCCCCGCACTGTGGAGTTCTAAGGGAGCCAGCTGGCAGGCTCCAGGACTCACAGAGGCTCTCAGAGGAAGCCGGCTCTGTGCTTTCAAACGCTATGATCATGACTTTCGGTGAGAAATGCACTGTCCACCGTGATCCAGTCTGCATCACGTGTACGTGTGTGCACCTGAGTGCGTGTGCATTTAACACTGAAATAGAGCAATACCTATTTTCACTCCACTCTATTCCAATCCATTCTTTAAAAAAACCATTGGTGGAGACACCAAATTAATTTCATGACTCACTAATAGATTATGACCACAATCTGCAAAACATAGTCAGTCTAAAGGTTTTCAACCTGGGACTCATGAATGAGCATCCTGGAGCCCTGGAGCCACTGGAGTGTGTATGTGTGTCTGTGTGTGTGTGCGTGCGTGTGTGTGTACGTGTGTCTGTGGTGTGTGTGTCTGTATGTGTACATGTGTGTGTGTGTGGTGTGTCTGCGTGTGCACTTGCATATCTGTACATGTGTGCACGTGCATGTGTGTGCATGGGGGGGCAAGTGTGTGAGTGCGTGCATGTGTGTGTGTGTGTGTGTGTGCTTTTCCTGGAAATGAGTGCACGTCTTCCAAACACATTTTTAGAGGCATCTGAGGTCCTCTGACCAGTCCCAGTCCGTTCTGTCACAGATGAGGAAGCTGAGGTCCAGGGAGGCCCACGTGAGTCAGGGCCAAGCCAGGACAGCTGACTAAATCAGCCAGCTCAATACCTGATGAGGTGCTCCGTAACTTTGGCAGACATCTCAGCAAACGGAAGGGGGAAGGAGGCCCACTTTGTTTCCCCCTACAAGACTGCACTGTTCCCCCTGCAAGCCTGCACTGTCCTGCAGCTGGTTCCTGTTTCTCTGACCTCCGGTTCTTAGCAGCTTACTGCAGTCTTGCCTGCCGATCTTGGGATTCATCTATCTTTGCAGCCTGTGAGCAAGAGCCCTGCTCTCTGACCTGCCGATCTTGGGTTCGCCAGCCCCTTTGGCTAAGTGACTCAGGAGAAACCTCTATTCTGACCCATGGACTTGGGGCATTCCAGCCTCTGCAACCAGGTGAGCCATTGTCTTGATATAAATCTATATACATGTATTTATATGCTTTACTGATTTTGCTTCTCAAGAGAACCCAGACTAAAATTTCCCTCTTCAGAGGATAATTGATTGGGTGAACATCCATTCCCTTCTGAGAATCTTCATTCTTACCCACAGTTGGCCAGCCCTTCCCTTTGGCTCCCATAAGAATGCAGAACACAATAGTTTAACATTAGTACATTTCCCAAGGTCTGGGTTTTATATTTACCCTCTTTTTCTATGTTTTTATTCTCCTTTCCTATGCCATTTTGGATTGATTAAAGTTATAAAATTCCTTTATTCTGTGTATTATTTTGAAAGTTACCTTTTTTATTATTATTTTAACATGCACCCCTGATAAAGTCTAAATATCTCTCCTCCTGAATGACACAAAGACCTGGTCTACATTAAATCACCTTACTACCTATCATCTGACAAATGTTTTAGATCTATCTTTTCTTAAAACCATCAAGAAGTCCTTTGGTAAGCATTCGGTGTTGGTAAACTCTTGTTTTTTGTTTTTATCTGAAGTATCTGTATTTTGCTATCATTTTTTTGAGTGATAGTTTAGCTGGGTATACTGTTCTAGGTTTTCTGTCAGTACTTTGAAGGTATTATGACCTCTGTCCTCTCGCTGGATGATTCTAGTTTATTAATCATTTTATTTCAGCATATAGATAATTTTATTCCATTTCAGCGGTTTCAATAGAAAGCCCAAGGTTTTCACCAAGCTCCTCTAACTTGGTCGAACTTGAACTACAAACTTGGTCTCCCCAGCACTGGCCAGCTGCTGAAATCTCTGCTCAGATCTTTTAGCCTTACAGCTGTTGTTTTCTCCTGGGCTTTCTGGAGTCTTGTCCTGCACATGCACATTTCAGGGGTTGACCAAGGATTTGAGGGGAGTTTGTGTCTGATTTACAGGTTCCCACTCTGTGGCTCCCTCTTTTCTGGAAGTTCTCCCTAAATTTCCAGACATTCTTGCAGCCCCAAACTCCAGCCTCTGACCTCTGGAAGGAGCAGGAAAACTGCTCCTTTCTACTTGAGCTCTGGTGTCTGGGGCGTGACCTCAGAATAAAGGTCTGCAAGTGTGCCTCTCACCCAGTGTGACTCCCTTCTTGCAAGCGTCATATCCTCTCTAGTTTTTTTTTTTTCTTTCTGCTTTTTGTCATTTTGCAGTGCTTTCAAATAATTTTTTTATATTTTGTCCAGAGTTTATCATCATCAGGAGGACTTGTGCCACAAAAGCTTCTTTGGAAGCTGGAAGTCCTTGATTGGGTATATTTAATCTGAAATGGTACCAAGTAGCATTTCATTAGAAATGAGATGGATTAAGCAATCTCAGGGCAGTGCCCATCACAGCATCTCTGCAGAATGCCATGAAGGCTTCCCTCTTTGTCTTTTCTAACAGTCCCTTGTCACTTCTCTCAATGACAAATGCTTTGAAGGAACCACCATGTCTCCCAGGAAATGAGGAAGGAGGGAGGATACATTTTGTGAAGAAATATAACTCGAAGAAACATGGACCTGCTAGAACATCTCCCAGTTTTCATTACTGACAAAAACCTGGCTCCTGGCTACACATTCACAGAATGACAAGGGTCCCAGAGCAAGGCGACAATCATCCTTAAATGCAAATGCAAGTCCATTCCTCTTAGAAGGCAGAGCACCTACAGCTTTGAAGTGGCAGTTTTTCTCATCTTGCCTCATCAAGGATTCCAAAGTCTTGGGGTCCGGTCTCCCCCAGGGCCCCCTTGATTCCCAGTTTGGCTGTTTCAGCTGTACAGATATATAGTCCATCTCCCCAGCCACAGCAGTAACCTCAGAGGATGATATAAAAGTGCCAAGTTCTTAAAGACAAGCTGCATATCTCAGCAGGGTTTGTGTTGTTGTTGCTGCTGTTGCTGTTTTAACTTCCACTTACCTGCTTGAGGACAATACATATAGGAAATCATGAGAACTGTTCAATGTATACTTGTTAATTAGCTACGTTGACTTTTATGTGATTTTTCCATCTCCGAATTCCAACCCAGGAAAAAAAAGTTCCTTGGATTCCATCCAACCCTCCATTAACACTGTCCACCCCCACAGCCCTGCTTGTAACAGGTAGATACAGGTGCAAGCCACAGGGATGTCACTACCTGATGAAGACACCTTCCCAGAGGCACCTGCTCTAGTGGTCCATTCCGTCACAAGTGTGTGCATCCTCAGTGACTCTGGGAAAGGCAGCTTGTTAGCATCTCTGGAAATAAGTGTGAGCCATGGACTAAGTTCAGTTCTGAATGCATTGAACAAACAGATAATAATGCCATCACAGGTAAATCAGCCCACGATTCAGCTGGGCCTGTGACCTCTGTATCTCTCCCTATAGGCGGCACTGAGGATACCTTCTTGCCACTCTCAGCCATTCAGAGAGAGCATTCAATGCCTCATCTGGGAAACCACTTGGATCGAGCAAAGGTGAACTCATTCCTTCAAGTACGGTGCGTGCAAACAGTGATGGAAGCTTTTGAATTGAGGCAAGAGGAGAGAGGGAGTGGCAAAATACAGGAAGGCTTATGTTATGAGTTAAATGTGTCCCCAAAAAATATTTCCTAATGCCCATACCTATGAACTTGACCTTACTTGGAAATAGTGTCCTTGAAGATGTTATTGGTTAACATGAAGTCATACTGGAGTGGGGTGGGTCCTAATCCAGTATGAGTGGGGACATTAGAAGAAGAGTCACAGAGACAGAGAGACACAGAGAAGATGGACATGTAAATACAGAAGCAAAAATTGGAGTGATGTTACCACAATCCAAGGAATAACTGGAGTCACCAGAAGCTGGAAGAGACAAGGAAGAATTCTCCCCTAGAGCTTTCAGAGAAAAGCATGGCCCTGCCAACACTTGATTTCAAACACCTAGCCTCCAGAACTGTGATAGAATAAATTCCCGTTGTTTCATGTGACCCAGCGTGTGGTCCCTTATTGTAGCAGCCCTGGGAAACTCATACGGCATTTTTTAAAAATCCTTTATTCTAAAAACTGTAAGAAAAGACAACAGAAGAGCCCCATCAGTGACATTAACAAAGGCTGTTATGATGGTTAATTAGGTTGTGTGTCAACATGGCTGGGCAATGATTCTCAGTGGTTTGGCAGTTATGTAATGATGTAGTTATCCTCCATTTTGTGATATAATGTAATCAACTCCACTATGATATGATGTGATCAGGCAATTAGTTGTAAGGTGAGTTTCCTCAGGGGTGTGGCCTGCATCCAATATATATGGATGTTCTGGCAAAGCTTGCTGACTTTTGCTCACTCTGGATCCTGCATTCAGCTCGTCATCATCTGACCTCTAGCTCTTGGGACATGAGCCAGTGGACTGCCATACTGACTACCAGTCATGGGATTCATCGGCCTCTGCAGTCTGTGAGCCAGCAACCTACCATCTGACCTGCTAATCTTGGGTTCCTCAGCCCCTGTAGCTATGTGAGTCAGGAGAAGCCTCCAACCTGGTGCCTAACCCACGGACTTGGGACTTGCCAGCCTCTACAACTACATGAGCCATTTCCTTGAGACAAATGTCTCTCGCTCTCTCGATGTATATATATATCACTGGTTTTGCTTCTCTATTTGTCACCAAGAGTGGTTCTAGAGAAACAAAATGGTAAGGATGAGTTTTCTAAATGGGTTTTCAAGTCTGGTTGGTCTTAAAGATGTTGTGACTGCTTCAAGTAGTGAAAAAGGCACTGCTAATCCATGGTGTGAGGGAGCAAAATATCACTACCAATAGATCAAGTATTTCTGAGAGGTGAGGCTCTGGGTGATCTCATATTTGATACTTTTCTGCAATTCTGTCAGAATGAGAAGTATAAGGAAGCTGGCTGGTTGGTCCTACTTTCACTACAAAGTGGTAAAAGAAACAGATGAGCTAAGGGCTTCAGTTGCCACTTGTGCCCTGAAAGAAAGGCTTATTTCTTGTAGCAATAGAGCCAACTCAGAGGCTTATCACAAGAGTGGCTGAATAACAATGCTGATTGAATTTCCAAGCTTGAACAGTGTCTGAAGTTAAAGTGAGAGCATTGATTGGGAATAAGTGGGATCCTGAAACTTGGGATGGGGACATATGGGCAGATAATCAGGAAGCTGGGGACACCGAGCCCCTAAATTCCGTTGAATCACTCTTGCCAACAGAACCAGCCCTCTCACTCCCATCTGAAGAGATTACTCCATCTTTTTCTGCTAAGCCACCTTCCTCAGTAAAACCATTAGCCCTTCCACCCCCATCTGATGATATTAACCCAGTTGTATCTGAAAAGCCTGTGTCTGAGTCATCACATGAGAAGGTGTCTGAGTTATTGCCTGGAGCATGGTGTGAGGCAGATGCCTTATAAGACATTGCTGAATGTTCCCAGGACCCACCACCACCACCTATTTTTGATACTAGAAGTATAACTAGTCTTAAGTCCCAGTGAGCCCCAAAAGATGAAGAACAAAGTGTGACCCTGGGAAAGGTATGCTACACTCCAAAAGAACTGCTTGACTTTTCTAATATGTAAAAACAGAAACCTGGGAAATATGTGTAGGCATGGCTATTAAGGGTGTGGGTTAATGGTGCAAGGAACATAAAGTTGGATCCGTCTGGATTTACTGATAAGGGCCCACTAAGCACATATTCTTCATTCAGTGTTTCAGCTTGAAGGGTTAGGAAAGGGTCTAATAGCTTATTTGGTTCATTCATTGAAGCATGGATTACACAGTGACCTACACTAAATCAAGCTGAAGTACCAGACCTGTCTTGATATACTGTAGAAGAAGGTATCCAAAAGCTTAGAGAAATCGGTATGTTAGAGTGGATTTACTAGGTTAGACCCACACACCTACACACAGAGTGCCCAGAGGACACAACTTTTACCACAACGGTGAGGAACAAGTTAGTGAAGAGAGTCCCAGTATTCTTGAATAATGCTGTGATTGCTATTTTATGTAAGTCAGATTTGACAGTGCAAACTGCCCTAACTGAATTAAGACACCCAACTACAATGGGGCTGACTGGACCCATGGTGGTAGGTACCCACTGGCAACACTCAATCAACAAAGACAAGGTAGGCATGGTTACTGTAATGGACAGTGGAGTCAAAGTAGTAATCAGAATACTCTGACTTGTATGAACTTATGGCATTGGCTACATAGTCATGGTGTACCTAAGAGGGAAATAGATGGGAAATCTACTAAATATTTACTTGATCTGTACTGTACAAGCACAAGAATTCTAGGCCAAGTGAATGGAAATCTAACTCGAATCACTGGAATGACAGTCATGGCCCTCAATCAATTCCCAGACCTGAGCTAGTTTATAGAACCACAACCTCTTGAATGAAGAGGATGCTGGGTCCCCTTGAGGAAGGAAACCACTATACTGCCAAAAATTTATATGGTTAATCTTTCTCCCAGCCTTTCCCAGAGGGATCTATGGCCTTTTACAAGCATGACTGTTCACTGGAGAAAAGGAAATAATCAGACTTTTTGGTGATTACTGGCTACTGGATCTGAACTGACACTAACTCCATGAAACCCAAAATATCACTGGCCCACCAGTCACACTGGTGGCACATGGAGGTTGGGTTATTAATGGAATCTTAGCTTGCTCAGGTTCTTCTCACAGTGGGTCCAATGGGTCCCCAAACCTATCCTGTAGTGATTTCCCCGGTTCCAGAATTCATAATTGTTGTAGACACATTCAGTATGTAGAATAACACCCACATTGGATCCCTGACAAGTAAAGTAAGGACTATTATGGTAAGAAAATCCAGGTGGAAGCCATTAGAACTACCCTAGCTAGGAAAATAGTAAACCAAAAGCAATATCACATTCTTAGAGGGAGTGCACAGATTACTGTCATCATCTAGGACTTGTAAGATGCAGGGGTGGTGATTCCCACCACATCCCCACTCAACTTCCTATTTGGCCTGTGCAAAAAACAGATGAATCTTGGGTAATGACAGTGGAATACCATAAACTTAAGTGACTCCAACTGCAGCTGCTAGCTATTCCAGATATGCTTTCATTGCTTAAGCAAATTAATACATCTCCTAGTACCTGGTATGCAGCTACTGAGCTGGCCAATGCCTTTTTCTTGATTTCCATTTCAAAGGACCACCTGAAGCAGTTTGTCTCAGCTGGCAAGGCCAGCAATACAGCTTTACTGTATTTCCTCAGAGGTATATCTACTCTCCAGCCCTATGTCATAATTTAGTCAGCAGGTAACTCGATCCCCTTTCCCTTCCACAAGACATCGGACTGGTCCTTTACATTGATGACATTATGCTGATTGGACCTATTAAGGAAGAAGTATCAATGACTCTGAACTTTTCGGTAAAACATTTGCATGCTAGAGGGTGAGGAATTAATCTGAAAAAAATTCAGGTGCCTTCCACCTCAGTGAAATTTCTAGTGGTCCAATGGTTTGGGGTATGTCGAGATTTTCCTTCTAAAGTGAAGAAGGAGTTATTGTATCTGGTCCCTCCAACAACTAAAAGGAGGCATAGCACCTAGTGGGCCTCTTTGGATTTTGGAGGCAACGTTTCCCTTATTTAGGTGTGCTACTCTGGCCTATTTATCAAGTGACTTGAAAAGCTGCTAGTTTTGAGCAGGGCCCAGAACAAGAGATGACTCCACAACAGGTTCAGGCTGCTGTGCAAGCCGCTCTGCCAATTGGGCCATATGATCTGGCTGATCCAATGGTGCCTGAAGTGGCAGCGGCAGATAGAGATGTTGTTTGGGGTCTTTGGCGGGCCCTTATGGGTGAATCACAGTGCAGACCCTTAGGATTTCGGAGCAAAGCCCTGCCATCCTCTGTAGATAACTACTCTCCTTTTAAGAAACTGCTTTTGGCTTGTTACTGGGCCTTAGTAGAAACGGAATGCTTAACCATGGGCCACAAAGTCACCATACAGCCTGAGTTGCTGATCATGAACTCAGTGTTGTCTGACGCACAGAGCCACAAAGTTAGACGTGCACAGCAGCAGTGCATCATTAAATGGAAGTAGTATATATGAGACTGGGTTAAGCAGGACCTGAAGGCAAAAGTAAGGTGTATGAAGAAGTGGCCCAAATGCCCATGGTTTCCATTTCTGACACATTACCTGCCCTCTCCCAGTCTGCACCTATGGCCTCATGGGGAGTTCCTTATGATCAGTTGACTGAGGAAAACTCATGCCTGGTTTACAGATGCTTCTGCACAATATGCGGGCACCACTTGGAAGTGGACAACAGCAGCACTACAGTCCCTTTCTAGGATCTCTCGGAAGGACAGTGGTGAAGGGAAATCCTCCCAATGGACAGAACTTCAAGCAGTGCAACTGATTCTTCACTTTACTTGGAAGGAGAAATGGCCAGATATGCGATTGTATACAGATTCATGGGCTGTGGCCAATGGTTTGATCGGTCAGGGACTTGGACAGAACATGATTGGAAGATTGGTGACAAGGAGGTATGGGCAAGAGGTTTGTGGAGGAATCTCTCTGAATGGGCCAAAGAAGTGAAGATAATTGTGTCTCATGTGAATGCTCACCAAAGGGTGACCTTGGCAGAGGACAATTTTAACAATCAAGTGGACAGGATGACGCGTTCTGTGGAAACCAGTCATCATCTTTCTCCAGCCACTCCTGCCATTGCCCAACGGGCTCATGAACAAACTGGCCATGGTGGCAGGGATGGGGTTATGCACGGGCTCAGCAACATGGACTTCCACTCTCCAAGGCCAACTTGGCTACAGCCACTGCTGAGTGCCCAATATGCCAGCAGCAGAGACCAACACTAAGTCCCCAATATGACACCATTCCTTGAGGCGCTCAGCCGGCAACCTGGTAGCAGGTTGATTACATTGGACCACTTCCATCATGGAAAGGGCAGTGTTTTCTTCTTATTGGAATAGACACTCTGGATGTGGATTTGCCTTCCCTGCATGCAATGCTTCCACCAAAACTACCATCTGTGGATTTACAGAATGCCGTATCCACCATCATGGTATCCCACACAGCACCATCTCAGATCAAGGGACTCACTTCACAACAAATGAAGTGTGGCAATGGGCCCATGCTCATGGAATTCACTGATCTTACCGTGTTCCCCATCATCCTGAAGCACCTGGCTTGATAGAACAATGGAATGGCCTTCTAAAGACACAATTACAGCACCAGCTAGGCAGCAACACTTTGCAGGGTTGGGGCAATGTTCTCCAGATGGCTTTATATGCTCTAAACCAGCATCCAATATATGGTGCTATTTCTCCCATAGCCAGGATTCATGGGTCCAGAAATCAAGGAGTGGATTGGGAGTGGCACCACTTGCTATTACCCCTAGTGACTCACTCACAGAATTTTTGCTTCCTTTCCCTGTGACCCTATGCTCTGCGGGTCTAGAGATCTTAGTTCCAAAGGGAGGAATGCTCTTACCTGGAAACACAACACTGATTCCATTGAACTGGAAACTAAGAATGCCACCCAGTCACTTTGAGCTTCTCATGCCTCTTGGTCAACAGGCAAAGAAGAGAGTTACCATAGTGGCTAGTGTGATTGATTTTGACCACCAGGGGGAAATCAGACTGATATTCTATAATGGAGGTGAAGAAGAGTATATCTGGAATACAGGAGTTCCCTTAGGACATCTCTTAGTACTACCATGTCCTGTGATTAAAGTCAAAGGAAAACTTCAGCAACCCAATTCCAACATGACTACCAATGGCCCAGACCCTTCAGGAATGAAGGTTTGGATCACCCATCAGGCAAAGAAACACTACCAACTGAGGTGCTTGTTGAGGGCAAAGGGAATATGGAATGGGTGGTAGAAGAAGGTAGTTATAAATACCAGTTATGACCACGTGACCAGTTGCAGAAACAAGGACTGTAATTGTTATGAGTATTCCTTCCTGTATGTGTGCATCAAATATTTTTGTTTGCTTCACTTATAAAATATAAGATGTAAACAGGGCTAGTGCATTTTCAGTTGTACACACGTTAGTTGTATCATGTTAAGTGCAAGTATGACTTTGTAATTGTCTTTTTTTAGAGATTGTGTATGGTTTTTGGAGATGTGTACAGGTGCCAAGTTGACAAGGGGTGGACTGTGATGGTTAAGGGTGTGTGTCAACTTGGCTGGGCCATGATTCTCAGTGGTTTGGCAGTTATGCAATGATGTAGTTTTGCAGTTATGTTATGATGTAATTTGGCAGTTATGTAATCATGCAGTTATTCTCCATTTTGTGATATAATGTAATAAACTCCATGATATGATCTGATATGATCGGCCAATCATTTGTAAGGGGAATTTCCTTGGGGGTGTGGCCTACATCCAATATATATGGACTTTCTGGCAAAGCTCACTGGCTTTTGCTAGCTCTGGATCCTGCATCTGGCTCGTCCCCATCTAACCCCCAGTTCTTGGGACTTGAGCCAGTGGCCTGCCATATTGCCTGCTGATCTTGGGTTTGTCAGCCCCTGCAGCTACACAAGTCAGAAGCCTCCAGCCTAACATTTAACCTACAGACTTGGGACTTGCCAGCCTCTACAACCATGTGAGCCATTTCCTTGAGATAAATCTCTCTCTCTTTCTTTCTTTCTCTCTCTCTCTCTTTCTTTCTTTCTCTCTCTCTCTCATATATACATGCTTCACTGGCTTTGCTTCTCTAGAGAACCCCGCATAAGACAGCTGTGGACAGTCAGAAGAAAGTGTGAGGCCACAATTGTTGTTGTTAGTTGCTGTTGAGTCAGACTTGGACATACCTTTTTTGGTGACCCTATGTGTGCAGAGTAGAACTGTGCTCCATAGAATTTTCAAGGCTTTGGCCTTCTGGAAGTAGATTGCCAGGTCTTTCTTCCGAGGTGCCTCTGGGTGTGTTTGAACCACTCTTTTGGTTAGTAGTCCAGCGCTTAACCATTCGCACCACCCAGACAGTCTGAGACCACAGTGGACCATGGTAATATGGGAAGGCTCTCAATCTGCCCACATATCTGCTCTTCGCACTGTACACCCCAGACATGACTTTGGACTTGAATTCCATTCCAGGTCATAGTATCCAGGCAAGAAACTGGACGCCAGCTGCCCCCGGCCCAGTTCCATCTGAGCGTCAGCTTCATGTTACCATTGGCACTCCTGTGCTGGTTTATCCCCACTGCGTGGTCTCTCGTGGACTGCTAACATCTAGAAAGCACCACCTAGAGGCAATTTTCAAGAAATCAAATGACGTATTGCATTAGGCAAATCTGCTGCAAAGACCTCTTTGAAATTTTAAGAAGCAAAGATGTCACTTTGATGACTAAGGTGTGCCTGGCCCAAGCCATGGTCTTTTCAATCTCCTCATATGTATGCAAAAGTGGGACAGTCAAAGAGGAAGACCAAAAAAGAACGGATGCATTCCAACTGTGGTGTTGGCAAAGAATACTGAGTATACTGTGGAGTGCCAGAAGAACAAACAAATCAGTCTTAGAAAAAATACAAGAATGCTCCTTAGAAGCGAGGATGGTGAGACTTTAACTCTCTTACTTTGGATATGTCATCAGGAAAGATCAGTCCCTAGAAAAGGGCCTCATATTTGGTGAAGTGGAGGGCCAAGGAAAATGAGGGAAACCCTCAATGAGATGGATTGATACAATAGCTACAGCAATTGACTCAAACATACCAATGATCATGAAGATGGCGCAGGACCAGGCAATGTTTCATTCTGTTGTACATAAGGTCGCCATGAGTCAGAGCTGACTTGACAGCAACAAACAACAACGCAGAAGTAATTTAGCTTTTACTACATCGCTGAGGGTGACACCACACTCAAAGGGAGTCTGACCGCTGCTCCTTGAACTTGGGTGACCTTGAATCCAGGGCCTTCAACTGCTCCACCTTCAGTGGATTTAAACCACATAAGCTGGCCCTCCCAGTTAAAAAAAAAAGTGTGGGATTCTATGTTCTGTGCTCAGTCAAAGGCTGGCCAAGGAAAACCCCAGGCTGGAAGTATGAAAAAAGCTTTTCCACTTGTACTAATGCAATGTGGGGGGAAGTCAGCAGGGAAGTCTCTTTTCTTGGCTTCACAGGCAACCTCAGAAAACTAGAAAATGTAGCTGAAATAATTCTCCCTTTAGAAAGTGCTCTCATGGAGAGCCCAGCCTGAACTTGGCTGCTGCAATAATTAGTCAAACCATGTAAGCAATTCCCTCCCCAAGCCACCCTCACCTCCGCTGGCTTGCATGCTAATTTGCCAAAACGCTGGAGCTGTATTCGCATATTTTTCCATCTGATTTAGGCTGATCACAATTTAAAGCAGGTGCAACTCCAGCAGGCACCTCGAACCATCGGCCAGGTCCGCAGCGGGTTGCACCGGAATTCATTATAGGCCTCTTCTATCTGGGGTGGGCGCTCACGGTACCGCAAGCCCACGCCAGACGTTCACGAGAAGGAAAAGAGAAAATAGTCCCATCATCGCCTTCATTTAGCAGGCACTGAGCACCGGGGGCCCCTGGGGAACTACGAGTGAACTGGGGGACACCCTCTGCCCTCCATGAGCTCTGCCTGGGGACCCCGATGCCACCATTAGCCACCAAGTCGTAGTAAGCATGCGCTAAGCCTGCTCCAGGGATCCTGGGGCCATGACCCAGTCCTGGAACACCCAAAGGATGCCTGATCTGGTGCCAGAAGAGGCACCAGGCAAGGGACCTTGATATGGCTGCCTGCCCACTGAGAACCCCCCATAGCCCGTGCTCACCGGGGGCCCACGGAGACCCCAACGTCGGCACATAGGCGCTGAGGAGGACCAAGGGGAGTTGTCAGCGTGCAGCCCAAACCCTGAGGGGGGCTGGTATAGCTGAATTATGTCACCCAAAAGATAAGCTGAAGTCCTAACCCCTGTATCTGTGAACGTGACCTTGTTTGGAAATAAGGTCTTTGGGAATGTTATCAGCTAACATAAGGTCATACTGGAGTTGTTGTTAGGTGCTATCGAGTGGATTCCGACTGATAAGGGCCCCACGTGACAGAGTCGAACTGCCCCAGAGGGCTTCCTGGGCTGTGATCTTTACAAGAGCAGATCCTCAAGGTCTTTTTCTTCCTGCCCAGCCGCTGGGTGGGTTTGAACCGTCGACCTTTCATTAGTAGCTGAGCACTTAGCTACCGTGCCACCAGGGCTCCTTCATACTTGAGTAGGGGGGCCTAATCCAGTGTAAGTTGTGTCCTTATAAAAGAGGCGAAGAGACAGAGACAGACACAGGGGAGAGACCCGTGTGAAGACGGGAAACAGAGATTGGAGTGATGTGTCTACAGGCGTCCCCTTTTTCTTTCCTGCAGTCCACACACACACTCACACGTACACACACTCAAACTCACACACACACAATCACACACTTGCTCTCACACACTCACACCTGCTCACACACACCCACACCTGCCCTCTCACACACACACCTGCTCTTTCACACACACCTGCCATCACACACACACACCTGCCCTCTCACATTCACACCTGCCCTCTCGCACACACTCACACCTGCTCTCACACACACACAGCTGCTCTCTCACACACACAGCTGCTCTCATACACACCTGCTCTCACACACACTCACACCTCCTCTCTCACATAACCATATACCCACTCATGTACACACACTCAACTCACACACACTCACACACACCTGCTCTCTCATAATCACACACCCGCCTCACACCAACTCTCATACTCTCATAGACACTCACATGACCATTCTCACATACACTATTACACGCCCACTCTCTTACACACATAACCACACACCCACATATGCATTCTTTCACACACACACACTCACTCTCTCACATAATCACACACCCGCTTTCACACACACATACTCATATACCTGCTCTCACACACACCCACTCTCACACAATCGTGTTAACACACCCTCACACCCACACACAATACTTCAGGGTGCACAACTAGTCTGAAACTCCGTGTGAGGGCCCCTCCTGTCCGCCGTCGGCTTGGGGCTCAGCGGGACACTAGCTGAGCTGGATGCTGGGCTTACATCTGCGCTAAGCACCAGGCAGACCCTCGGCGGCCCTCCCTCCTCTCGGCAGGTGGCCCTTTCCCTGAAACCGTAACCCCGCCTCCTCTGGCACCGCCCCGGGTTCTAGAGGAGTGGGCTCCTTCCTGGTGGGGCCAGGCCTCCCCATCTCAGGTCAGAGTCCCTCTACGGCTGCACCTGGGTTCGCCCGCAGGCCTCCTGGCCCCGCCTCCTCTTGCCTATGGCCCGGCCCCCTCCTGTGTATAGCTCCACCTCCTCCTGCCTATAGCTCCGCCCCCTCCTTCTATAGCTCCACCTCCTCCTGCCTATGGCCCCGCCCCCTCCTATAGCTCCACCTCCTCCAGCCTAAGGGCCTAGGGCCCACCCCCTACTCCCCCTGTTTCCCTGACCACCAGCCGTCACCTCTGCCCTCTGCTGTTGCCCTCGGGCTGAACTGGCAGGACACACTGACCTCCAGAAACCTTGGAGACGTCACAGCTGTCGGAGTACAACTACCTCACAGCCACATCCTTTGCGCCCTCCTTCATTTCTAATGTGTCCGTTCTTTTCATCTGAGGAGCCCGGGAAAGCCTTCGGGGCTCAGGGTCCAGCAGCTCCCACTCCTTCAACAAGTTCGACGGCTTGTCAAAGACACGGTGTGGAGTTCTACTTCCAGCGGAGTTCTACTTTCGGCACTCCCCAGCGCAGGAGACGCCCACCTCTGGGAGAGCCACACCCTCCACACCTTCCATCTCCCCAACCGCACCTGACATGCGGAACCCTGCAAGGTCCTGGGGGGGGAGAGCATGGCTGCCGAGGAGCTTCCTTCCAGGAGCGTTACACTGCCACCTATTGGAGCCCAGGAATACATGGGGCGGATAGGGGCTGGAGAGTCTGGATGGCGCAAATGGTTAAGCTCTGGGCTACTAACTGAAAGGTTGGAGGTTCGAGTCCACCCAGAGGCACCTCGGAAGAAAGGTCAGGAGATCTACTTTTGAAAAATCAGCCATTAAAAATCCTGTGGAGCACAGTTCTACTCTGACACACATGGGGTCGTCATGAGTTGGAACTGACTTGACAGCAACTTTTTTTTTTTTTAAT
>NW_004444064.1:6133480-6161700 GCF_000243295.1 Trichechus manatus latirostris
CGGGGGTGATAGAGGCTGCTGGAAGAACAGAACTTTGCTCCACAAACTCCTCGGCGACCCCCAATATAGAGTGCCCTACCCTAACCCCCTTAGAAAGCAAACGAGGAGCAAGTTCCAGAACCCCAGGATGCTGCTCCACCCTAGCAGCCCCGGTCATCTGCTCTGCTAGACAGTCTTAGGGGGCGGCCTTTCACAGGGGCAAGTCTGGGGTGTCTTGGGGAGGTTCCTCACCACAAGGAGCACTCTGCTCCAGGACCAAACGGGAGGCCTCAGCCCAAGAACCCAGACAGGAAAGCTTCTCTGGGGCCTGCTGTGGGGGTCCCCAAGACACTGAGCCACACTCAGTTGGTAAGATCCACTGCTTGAGCCAGAGAGCCCAATTCGGGACCAGTATTCCTCCCCCATCACGGTGAAGGGAATGCTGGGAATATGGCCGCCTGAGCAGGTCTAGTGTGACTGAGTCAGCCTCTCCTCAGCACCTCCCCTCTGCGTTTGCTGTGATCACACACAGGTCATGGTAGAGAAACCCTGCAGGCCGTGACGAGTGACAAGTCAGCAGAGGAGGGGGGACACATCAGGAGCCGGGGCCAACGTGCTGGGACCAGGCCAGGCCTGCCAGGACCCCCTGGCAGGTGACGAGAGAGTCACCAGCTGCACTCACACATGGTGACTTCGAGTGGAAAACCCGTCCTGGTGCTCCCCAAACACACATCCTCCCCTGTTATTAAACAAGCATGTGGACACAGGGCCCCGACCAAAGACTTCTTAAAATTGAGTCACGGTGACGGGAATGTTAGGAAGATGGCCGCCTGAGCCGGTCTAGGATCTCGACCCTCCCTACACCAAACCAAAACCAAGCCAGTGGTCGTCGAGTCGAGTGAACTGCAACTCATGGCAACCCCAGGTGTGCAGAGAACTGTGCTCCACAGGGTTTTCAAGGCTGTGAGCTTTCAGAAGCAGATTGCCAGTAAGCAGTTTGAACTGCCAACCTTTTGGTTATTAATCCAGCACTTAACCGTTCGAGCTATCTATTTTGGAATGAGTGGCTGTTGAGGTGTCCAGGGCACAGTTCTTGCAGGAAAGGGGTGGGACTTTCCAGAACTCCAAACAATCTCACCTCTCCTCTGCCTGAATCACTGCATCACTGCAGCCTGTCACATCTCCTTCTGTGCCCCGTCAAGATAGAGGAAGGATCTTGTATTTTCTGAGTCCCCCACCCCACCCCAAAGTACCCAGCAGTGCCAAACACTGAGCCAGTTAGATGGCACAGCTGGTGGATGAGCCAGTCACTGTCTCTAGCATCCCCTCCTGTAGCCCTGGCCGGGTCTCTTCCTCAAATTGCCATTCTCCCCATAAGGGACAGCCTGGCTCTCTGAGAAGGCCACAGTCCCCAAGGGCTGGGCCTTGCCCAGCATGGGTGCCCAACCAGAGCCCAAGCTCTCACGGGCCATGGCGGTCCAGGACAATGCCTCTGCTCAAATCCTATGCCAACATTCAGCCTGTTGTCCTCCAATGGACACTCGGATCAGGATAAGGGCTGTAACAGGGGCTACACTTAGCAGATAACCAAGTTCTACAGACACGATTTCCTGAGAATGCCTTGACCAAGTAACCCTTTGTGGGCATAGCCTTTAATGGACAGATCATATGACAGATTCTAAGGATTCCAGCAAGCAAGGGGCTGTCTTCCCGAGCCTCAGCCCCGGAGGACACAGGACAAGGAACAGCAGGAGAAGCTGGCCAGGGTTCATTTCGGAGACCTTCTGGAGCTGGAGGTGTGATGACACCATTCACTGAGCTCAGCCTCAAAGTGCCCACAGCATCACTCACAGGAATTCACCTGGGGAACCATGTGGTTGGAATGTGTTTATACAAGAGAAGGGAGGAGGGAGGGAGGGAGGAAAGATGGAGGAACAGTGGGAGGGAGAGACGGGAAGAGGGAAGGAAGGAAGGGCAGAAGAGAGGGACAGAGGGAGAGAGGAAAGGGGAGGGAAGGAAGAGGAAAGAAAGAGAGATGGAGGAGGGGGTGGGGAGGAAGGGAGGATGAAAACAGGTTCTGGTTTAACTGGTCTGGGCTTCAGCTGAGGTTGATCTCCTGGTTGGCATTAAAGGATTCTGAGAAAGGAGCACCCAAACCTTCCCATGCGGCCCTCTGACACCCTCAGCAACCACACTGGGGCTGCAGCCCCAAGGTAGGCTGCGGGGTGTGGGGCGCACAGGCAAACCCCCCTTCTACTGGTCCCTGCTGGAGCCTCCTCCGAGGCCAGGCATTCCTGACACTGTCCACCTCAATGGAGGAGGAAACACTGTGGGTGATCACACAGAGTTGGATGAAGTGAAGGTCAGAAGCATCTAGAAGACACTGATTGTCCTGAAGATTTTTCCACTGAAAGCCAATCAATGCATGGCTGGTGGCAATTAACCCTTTGTGACAAGCCCTGCTCCTCTGACGGAGGCACCGAATCAGACACTGTAACGCTAGTGTGCGTGCGTGCGTGCGTGTGCGTGTGTGTGCGTGCACTTCAATGGGGGTGAGAGTGTATGAGTGTGTGATGTGTTATCGTATGTATATGTACACGTGTGTGAATGCATGAACACATGCATGAGTGTGAGCATGTGTGAGCATGCTTGTATTTGTGCACATGTGCAGAGATGCATACACATAAGCACGCACACACACACATGCATGCACGCAGACACACCCCTCAGATGCACACCCACGCACTCAGGATCCCAAGCCCCTCAGCAGACATGAAGGTCTGGTGCAGCCTCTGCCTACTAAATGTTGCATGGTGGGTGGCCTGCTCTGTTGAACCAGAGGCAGCAGATCTGACCACTTTGCTGAGCAACAATCAGTATGGATCTTGGCCACCCGGGGCTCAGGTGGCCCTATCAATGACTTCATTTTTTTCCTGCAGAGAGCCCTCCTCCTTTCTGTCTTCAGTACACCGTGAGTGTGTGTGCGCATGCGGACGCTGAGGACAGGGCTGAATAAATGGACTCACAGGATGGTGTCCGGCCACAGGACCATCCCCCAGGCTTGGACTGTAGGTGTCTACACTTACAGGGTGGTGCAAACTCCATCCGCTGCTAACTGAAAGGTTGGAGGTTCAAGTCTACCTAGAGGCGCCTCAGAAAAAGGCCTGACAATCTCCTTCCAAAATATCAGCCATTGAAAACCCTGTAGAGCATGGTTCTACTCGGACACACATGGGGTCGCCATGAGTCAGAACTGACTCCAGTCGGCAACTGGTTAGTTACACTTGCAGGGACCAGGGGTCCTAGGACAAGAGAAAGGGCAGGAAAGGCTCTGGGAAGGTATGCCAGCTCCACCCCTCCTGACAGGGGCGGGGCAGAGGTGAGGTGGGAGAAGCAGGCCTGGTCCCAGAACTTCCTACGGCGGTGTCTGCTCCCCCTGCGTTTGCCCCTCTCCTGCCCTTCCAGGCCCTGGGAACTCTCCCCTGCCCCCATCTTAACTGATCACTGTTCACTGCAGAGATCCATTTGGTCTCACAATGCTAGGACGAGGTACTGGGATACCCATTTCTCAGATGCAGAGACTGAGGCCCAGGGAAGCTCGCAGCTGGATCTTGTACCAGCGCCGTAGTGGCACGCTCAGGTCGGGCTTCCAGGTCACGCTATCCTTTAAGTAGGGGACTATCATGTCAGCATCGCAGTGCCGTTCAATGGCACGTGCCTGAGTCACAGCCAGGGTGGGGTCGAGTCCTTACTCTGGAGGAAGGCCCGGGCGGGGGTTGCTTCCGGCGGGGCGGTGACGCTGCGTCCTGGAGCTGTGGCGGATGCGGGGAAATCCGCCCGGGGAAGCCCGAGGAAGGGACCCAGGGGATCGCGGGAAAGATGGGGGCGCTGGAGCAGAGGGTGGGGGGCGCGGGGCTGCGGACCCGGCTGGGTTCCAGCGGCAACAAGACCGCACCCCCGATTTCCTCCCCTGCCCCCCGCGTCCCCACCGCCCACCGCCCGCGGGGAGGAGGGTGGGCCTGGGGCCCGGAACTGCGTCTGCGAGGCTGGGGCCCGGCGCGGCCACGCGGGCCTGCAGGCGTGCCTAAACCCGGAGCGTCACTGCCACCCGCCGCGCCCGCTCCCCAGGTCCCGGCCCACCCGGGAGGGCAGAAGACGCGTGAAATCGGGCGGTGGCGCAGCCAAGGCAGGCACTCGGAGCGCCGCGAGGACCGGGACCACAGTCTCCAGCCCTGGCCCTACCCGCTTCCAGGCGCTTGACCCGCACTAACGCTGCCTGCCTGTCCCCGGCCCGCTCTGTGCCTGGGGTCCCAGGGTGTAAAGGGGACATCTGTCCCACTTCCCCGAGACTTTGGCGAGCGCTGATGGCCATTTAGCGTCATAGCTCTGGGCTTGCAGAAGCGTTAACACTGTTCCTTCTCCCCGTCCCCAAATCCCCAACCAGAGTCCCAGCTGTGGTCTCGGCGCCTTCTCCAGTCCTGGACCCCAACCTTCCCCAGGCAGGAGTGACTGAAGGTGCCCAACTCGGGGGTCAGGTACCCCGGGGCCAGCCTTGCTGCCAGCCCTCTCTGACTCCACACATGGCTGGTGACCTTGTCCAGTAACCCGGTGTCTACCCCCCTACCAGCATTTATCCCCCCCACCAGCCTTTACCCCCAAACTCCTCTACCCCACGGGTCTCTACCCACACCGGTGTCTATCCCCCCTCCACCAGCCTCCACCTTCACTGGCCTCTACCCCACCAGCTCTACCCCTACTGGCATCTACCATATCTGGCGGCCCCCAGTTCCCCCAGGACCCCAGCCTACCTTCATCTGAGCTATCCTGGGTACCCTGGACTCCTGATGACCCAGCAGCAGGAGGAATTGTAGAACCTCAAAGATCAGGGACCACGCACGGGGTCTCTGGGCCCAAAGCTGGGGTCCTCTGCAGGCTGTGTGGAACAGGGCCTGTGGGCCAACTCAGCCACGGCCAGAAACCCTCCAGACAAGGCGGATTCCCTTCAGCGGCTCTGGCAGGTAAACGGTTCTTTCCAACGCCAGTCAAGGTGCTCGGGCTCCCTGGCCGGGCTGGTTTCCCCAGGGGGCAGCGTTGAGGGGCAGTCCCGCTGCCCATCCCTAGTAGGAGGAGAGGGCTGTCTTGGTCGTCTAGTGCTGCTCTAACAGAAATACCACAAGTGGATGGCTTCAACAAAGAGAAGTTTATTCTTTCACAATCTAGTAAGCTACAAGTCCAAATTTAGGGCGTCAGCTCCAGGGGAAGGCTTTCTGTCTCCGTCAGCTCTGGAGAAAGGTCCTTATCATCAGTCTTCCCTTGGTCTGGGAGCTTTCCTGCGCAGGAACCTCAGGTCCAAAGGACGCCTTCTGCT
Organism: Trichechus manatus latirostris; assembly: GCF_000243295.1. Classification (NCBI taxonomy): domain Eukaryota; kingdom Metazoa; phylum Chordata; class Mammalia; order Sirenia; family Trichechidae; genus Trichechus; species Trichechus manatus. The sequence continues at coordinate 6,138,828 of NW_004444064.1, forward strand.
CCCGGCACTGCTTTCTTGGTGGTATGAGGTTCCCATGTCTCTCTGTTCACTTGCCTCTTTTATATCTCAAAAGAGATTGGCTCAAGACGCTATCTAATCTTGTAGACCTCATCAGTATAACTGCTGCTAATCCATCTTATTACATCATAGTGATAGAGTTTACAACACATAAGGAAATCACATCAGATGACAAAATGGTACACAATCATACAATACTGGGAATCATGACCCAGCCAAGTTGACAGGTATTTTGGGGGGACACAATCCATGATAAGGGCCTTGCACTTGAAATTAGTGCCAAGTACAAGCATCTGTTAATACGACAATGAAGACACGTTAATTCAAGAACCTTTTACTGAATTTTAAAACGCTGAGATTCCTTAAACTCACTGCTCTTTAACTTGTCACTTTCAGACTTGACATATGTGTTGTCACACGTCACCCCAGGGCATAAATCATGCGTTTATCCTCTTGTGAGCATAGCCTATCCAGACAGTTGGTGGTTTCTGGGCTTTCCTGCTGATAACGACTTCGGGATGTGTCTAAGGCCACCCATGTCTAAGGGACAGGGCTGCCTGCAGGTGGGGGTCTGGATGTGACCCCCAACACCCCCTGCTGTGTTCCCAGGGAGCCAGCCACCTGGCAGCTGTGTGGAAGGCAGCAGACTGCAGGAGGCCTTACCCGGGCAGCAGCCGTGGAGTGCCGAGGAGGGTCTGGGTGGGAGAACATCTCCGAGCCCCTGGGGACCATCAGTCGTGGGAGTGTTGACTCTTCAACCCTCACGTTTCTCACGAGTAAAATGGGGTAGTTGTGCCCATTTCTGGGGTGGAGTCTGAGGCCTGGAGGGCAAGCTACAACCTGGGTTGCTGCGCCCCGCCCTGGAGTCCCCAGTTCAGAAACAGTGCTGATGCTGCTGTCCCAGGGATCCCGCTGTGACAACCTCTGTACTAGATCATTAACCAGTAACCAGTTGCCGTTGGGTTGACTCCAACTCATGGCGACCCCACGTGTGTCAGAGCGGAACTGTGCTCCACAGGGCTTACAACGACTGATTTTTCAAAAGTAGATCACCCTTTCTTCTGAGGCACTTCTGCTTGGACTCGAATCTCCAACCCTTCAGTTAACAGTCAAGCATGTTATCCATTTGGGTTATCCTCTGGGTCACTGGGAAGGTGAAATCATGGTGAGAGACGGCGTGGTGGGCTGAGAGAGCTGCAGGTATGTGGGATCACTGTGGTCCCAGTGGGAGAAGGAGCAGAAAGCAACTGAAATGAGAAGCCGCAAGACCCCGCCATCGAGAAGTCATCAGCCTCGTTCTTGTTCCCCCAGCCCTCTTTTCAGCCCCAGAGCCCTTCAGGTTCTTTACGCTGGGCAGGGGGTTGGAAAATCCAGCTCAACCGTGTGGGGGCTCCCTAATATCCTTCCGGTGAGGTTGGCCCTAGAAACACCCAGAAAGCGGATGTTGCCTCCTTTTTCCCTCACCTCCAAGTCCTCAAACAACCCACCACCACTCAGACATGCCCCCCAAAGACTCTTGTCCCAAAATTACCTTTCGCTTTTCTCTCCCCAGCACCCAGAAAATGTTCCACTCCCTTAGACCTGCCTAACCCAGCAAGGTGTTAAGGGAAGAAAGCAGGTGCCTCCCTAAATGGGCAGCTCCTGTCCGGAGGTGAGATGAGAAGGCAGAGAGGGTCAGGAGCTGGTTGAATGGACACGGGGAATCCGGGGTGGAAAGGAGGAGTGTGCGGTCACAGTATGGGGAGAGCAATCAGGGTCACATAACAATGTATGTATAAATTTTTGTATCAGAGACTAACTTGAATTGTAAACTTTCACTTCAAGCAGAACAATAAAAAAAGGGTGTGGGGGGAAAGCAGGTGCTTCCACTAATTCACACTCAAGAGTGAATGGCTGAAAGAACCTGACAGAACCTGCCAATTAACCTACATGTCCCTCCAATTGGTGGAGAATTGAAACGGGTGATAACCGCATGGTCTGACCGCTGACTGATTGTCGTACTCCCCGGGTGTTTTTACAACACTCCCATGGGGCCCACCTAGACTAAATCCAAAACTCTGGGGGGTAGAGGGGGCCGTCACTGTTTTTAGAAGCTTCCCAAGTATTTAATGTTTGGCCAGGGTTGAGAACCACTGAGTTAAGGGGGAGTTTTGTGTAGTGGAGGGAGATTTGGGGGATATTTTCTTTCAGTGATAATTACTAAGACTTAGCCTCACGCTCTGATATGCTGTCATCATCACCACATTCATTCATTCATTCATTCATTCCACAATACTCATGGAGCCCACCCAGTGCCAGGCTCTGTTCTAGGCCCTGGGGGAGACAGCAGTGACTGAGAGGGACCCAACCTCTGCCCTTGTGGGTCTTACGTTCTACTGGGAGGGGACTGATGGGCAGATACGCCTCCACAGAAAAGCCGTTGAGGCAATGGGTGCTGTAAAGATGGGGAGCACCACTGGGGTTGTGACCTTAGATTAGGTGGCCTGGAAGGCCCCTCCGGTAAAGGGGCCTGGGCCAGGCTGAAAGCAGCAGGGAGTGAGCTGTGCAGAAGAGCTCAGCAGATGCAAAGGTCCTGAGACGCCAGCGTGCAAGGGGCCAGTGAGCAAATGGTCAGAGCTGTGGGCGGGAGGAAGTGGGAACAGATTACATTGGACCTTTCAGGCCCAAGAATGGGCTTCTTTTCTCCTAGGAATCAGATGCAAGAGCTTGGGTCTGTTCTTGGATCTTCTGAGCACATCTTGGATCTGTTCTGTCTGAGTTCTGACGGTGAGGGTGAGAGCAGGAGACATCCTGTGACCTGCGTGATCTTGGTGCCTGCGTGTCGAGGCGAGAGGTCGCTTATCAGCTTGTCGGATCACTCCAGCCTCTGAGCGGAGAGGGGGCTGTGGGAGGGCCAGGGTGATGGGACCTCCAAGGTCAGTGTTACCGTACCATTTTACAGATACAAAAGCTGAGCTAACCAGCCCAAGACGATGCCAAGCTGGGACTTCACCCAGATCCCCTGGCTCCAAAGGCCGCCACCCACTCCTACACACCCAGCAGGGGCCCTTGCTGTCCCCACTGCCCCCCACATCCTCGCAGTGGGTGCCCCCATCCCTGCCCCAGCCTGCACCTCTCTTCCCATGAGTGTCAACAGCACAGACAGGCCCAGCTACTAACCGCCCAGGTCCCCTGGGTGGCAGAGGGACATAGAGGGGAACAGGATGGGCCCCCACACAGAGCCCCGTGTGAAGGCTGCTGGCTAAGGGGCCCTGCTTCCTTCCCCACCACCTGTCAGCCCACAGAGTACAGAGCTCAGCTGTGGGACCCCTCACGTGAGGGGCTGTGAGAGGAAGGGGAAGCCGGGGTGCATGTGTGGTGATTGCCAAATGCGGCTGCCATCTGCTCCTTCTGACCATTTCATTTTTGGGTTTCCCTGCAGGGACAGGCCAGAGAAAGGGGACAAGGAGTTGGGGGTGGGGGTCTGGGCTGGAGCCCCCAGCATCCTTACACCCTGAACATTCCCGTGGGACCATCCTCCCTGGCAGCTTTAGGGGCGCAGGCATGCCCTCAGAGTCAGGGGCGACCTCAGGCCAGTCACCTCCACCAGGAGGGCTGCAGGGATTCTCTCTGGCTGAGGTCCTCCAGCCACCTCCAGGTTCCGAGAAGATCAGACAAAACCTGGAGCAGACACGGCCCACAGCCAGAGGCTCCCCAGGAGCCCTAGGGACTGTAAAGTTCCACAGCACCCCTCGGCCATGCTGGCCTGGCCCACCATGGACATCGGGATCACCAACAGGAACCAACCTGACAAGGCAGGTGCCGCCCAGATGAAGGGCATGGGGGTCTGGCCAGGAGTGGAGCTGTGGATGCAGACCAGGCTCAGACGGCTGTACCGCTGAGCAGTGGGGTGGCCAGGAGCGCCCCGGGCTCCCAGACCCTCAGCCTGTGCTATCAAGTGGGCTGGTGAGGAAACCAGCTCACGGGCTCGGGGGAAGAAGGGTCAGCGCGTTTGAACAGGAGTCCCTGGGGGTACAAATGGTTACCACGCATGGTTGCTGACCAACCAAAAGGTTGGAGGTTTGAGTCCACCCAAAGGCACCTAGGAAGAAAGGCCTGGTGATCTGCTTCCAAAAAACCAGCCATTGTAGACCCTGTAGAGCACAGTTGAGCTCTGACACACAGGGGGTCACCGTGAGTCGTACCCCCTCGCACTGTCTGAGGAAACAGAAGTCCAGAGTGTCTGGGGTGGAGACCGGGCCTAATGATAGCAGGCTGACTCCTGCTTATCCCACCTGAGAGCTGTCCCAGGACAGTGGCAGCTAACCGGGGCTGCCTTTGCCGCCTGCACGGAGCAGCAGCGTGCCCCAGGAGTCTGCTGGGTCAGAACCTGCCCTTTTAAAGGCGAGACAAGATGCGTAGCAACACCATGCGTGATTTTCAGCAGGCCGCCAGCAGCTGCCGCTCATCACTTGGCAGGTGTCTCAGACATCTAGTGCTGCTCTAACAGAAGTACCACAAGGGGATGGTTTTAACAGAGAGAAATTTATTGTCTTCACAGTCCAGTAGGCTACAAGTCCAAATTCAGGGCATCAGCTCCAGGAGAAGGCTCTCTCTCTCTCTGTCGGCTCTGGAGAAAGGTCTTTGTGATGCCTCCGTCTTTCCTTGGTCTGGGAGCATCTCAGCAATGGAACCTCAGGTCCAAAGGACACGCTCTGCTCCCAGCACTGCTTTCTTGGTGGTATGAGGTTCCCATGTGTCTCTGCTTGCTTCTGTCTTTTATATCTCAAAAGAGATTGCATTAAGACACTGATTTTGTCAACCTCATCAGTATAACCTCATCACAGTGATAGAATTTATAACACACGAAGAGATCACGTATAATCTCATCAGAGTGGTAGAGTTTACAACACATAAGGAAATCACATCAGATAACACAATCATACGATACTGGGAATCATGACCTAGCCAAGTTGCTACCCACGTTTTTTGGGGGACACAATTCAATCCATGACAGCAGGTGTGCTGGAGCTTCATGCAGGACATGACCCATCCAGGGACCCTGCCTGGGAGCGGCTTACAGAGGGGGAGGGAAGGCAACATCTGTCTGCCGGGCCCCTCCTGCATCCTGCTTCCCTGGTCCAGGTTTACCCTGTGGGGCCCTTCTGCCCCTGCACTTGTTGACTTCACCCTGTGGCCCCTTGTAGGCCACCCAGAAAGGAAGATCCCTACCCTACGGGTGCGGCACTGTACCCAAGTCTGCAAAGGTGGTGCGCCAGCTGTGAAAGAAAGCAGGAGGTGGGCAAGGAGTTCTCGACTGATGAGTTCTAGTCTCCTGGGGCCGCCTTAACAAAACACCACGGCCTGAGGGGCCGTAAGCACAGCAACTGATTATCTCACAGCTCTGAAAGCTGAGAGTCTGAAATCAGGGAGGGGACCATGTTGGTTCCTTCTGAGAACTCAGAAGGCGTCTGTCCCATGACACTGTCCCAGCTTCTGGCAGCCCAGGCATCCCTTGGCTTATAGGTGCAGCGTGGACTGGCGTCCTCTCTCTGTCTCTCTGTGTACCTTCTTCTCCTTTATAAGGACACCAGTCAGGTACTCCAGTATGACCTCATGGTGCCTTAATTAACAACATGTTCAAAGACCCTTCCAAACAGGGTCACGTTCACAGGCACCAGGGCCTGGGACTTCAACATATCTTTTTGAGAGACACAATTCAGTTAATAATAGCGCCCATATGGTGGCCGTGAAGCCACCCGAATCCATAACACCTGCATCTCACCTAGTCCGCACACTCACCTGGGGCGTGGGCAACACCTGTCCTGCAGACGGAAGGTGAAGCTCGGTGCGGCCAAGGTGTGGTCAAGGTGCTCTGAAATCCACCGTTTTGCTCTAAGTACCAGCTTACTGCTAGACTCTGTTCACACCTCAGCCCAGGATGGCACAGGTGACAACGCCGAGCTTTCTCTGCCACTATCTTGAGTGAACACTCACCACGGCCTGTCTCCATCCCAGGAGGTGGGGGTATACGTCCTGCTCCGCTGGCAGGCAGAGGCGGCCGAGCCTTCAGGGGAACAGGTGGAACGCTTGCATGGCTGCTACTCACAGGATTACACGGGGCTGAGCTCAGCTGCCCCTGCCCACTGTGACCAGACAGACTTGGGCTTGACTCACTCCCACCTGCCACTCACCTGCCAGAAGTGTCAGCTGTGACGGGGATGGACCACCCGGTAAGCAAGGTATGAATGGGCTTACTTGTGCTTACTTCCTAATCTGTAGTGCACAATTTCACATGGGTTTCACCACAGATTAGTAAACACAGTAAGCCCGCGCGCACCTTGCTTGCTATAAGCCTGCGCGCACCTTGCTTGCTATAAGCCTGCGCGCACCTTGCTTGCTATAAGCCCGCGCGCACCTTGCTTGCTATAAGCCTGCGCGCACCTTGCCTGCTATAAGCCCATGCATACCTTACTCACTGGGTAATCTGCCCCTGCCTGTGGAGCGGGCATGGCTTTGCATTCAGAGCTTGCATCCCCGTGATCTCTGAACCTCTCCTAATTCTAAGTTATTAGCCCCTGTAGGGGTAAGGGTGTCAGTTTGCCCACGTTTGGCTCATTAGCAGGAGAGGTAGGTGTGTGCCTAGGAGGAGGGGTTGGGCTCGACACTCCGCACGCTGGATGGGGCCTCGGGCAAGTTGGGGTGGGGGAGCCGCCTTTCTGTTGCCTAGACTAAGAAGCCCCCTCCACGCCCAGTGGGGGCACTAAGGAAGGCCAGTGGGAGCAGAGCAGCTGTGACTTGGTGTCCCCCCAGTCCTATTTAGACCACGTTAGAATCACCTGGGGAGTGATTACAAGCCCCGGTGCTCGGCCTTGCCCAGACCAGTTAAACCTGGACTCTGTGGGCAGAGAGGTGTGTGTCTCTGAAAGCTGGGGGTGGTGTGCCATGTGCAGGGTGGGGTGGGAAGTGCTGGGTCACACTGAGCCCGGGGCCTTGGCGAAAAGGGGGACATGGCCCGCAAGGTCTGGGGAGAACTGAGGGAGCCTCAGTTGAGTACAGGGGGAGGGGGCTGGGAGCACCACCTTCAGATCCGTGTCACCTTGGCTGGCAGGACGCCACTGCTACTCGCCTGGTGGCCTCCCAGAGTCACAGCCTTGGGCCCCAGAGGGCTGTGGTCCAGGCTCAGGGCACAGATGGCCTCATCCTGGCTCAGGGAGCTGGATGGAATTCTCTGCACTGCGGTGGACTGCCGGTGGCCTGTTACCATAAGAACGCCCCTTCTCCCCGTGGGCAAGTCCACCCCTAAGACAGACACCTCCCCACACCCTGCAGCGCCCCAGTCGACATGACCCGACTTCGATGCTGGTTTCGGAGAGGTGGATCCCTCAGTTCATGAAAATCTTCATCCATCTCCCCTCGGATTGTCACGTTTAATTTAAAAAAAAAAAAAAAAAAAGTTGCGGTCCCGTTGAGTCTGATTCATGGCGACCCCCTGTGTGACAGAGTAGAACTGTGCTCCATAGAGTTTTCAATGGCTGGAGTAGATCTCCAGGCCTTTCTTCCAAGGTGCCTCTGGGTGGACTCAAACCTCCAGCCTTTCAGTTAGCAGCCAAGTGCGATAAGTGTCAGCACTACCCAGGGGCTCGTCGCTCTCTGGTGTATTATCCAACGTGCCCAGAGCAGGGCTTGGCACGTGGTGGCAGAGACCCCTTGAATCTCCTCCCCTCCCCCAATCTGGAAGTGCCTGTCCTCCTCCCCTGCCCCTGAGGACATTCCTGCCTGCTGCCTGGTGGTGGAACTGTTTGTGTAAATGACCACTCCCTCATCCCGGACCAGAACATTCTGTCTGCAGGTCCAGCCTGCTCAGGGATGACCTCGACCAGGCTTTGCAGCCCCTCAAATATAGGCCCAGACGCTGTCCTGGACCCTGGTCGGCTCCCACAGCCAAGGCTCTGCCCAGCTCTGGCCCAGGCACCCAGGGCCCTGGGTTCGCACCTGGCTTCAGGCACCTCCAGGTATTCGGGCCTCCCCTGCTCACCTCCCGGGCCTCTCGCAGCCCATGGGAGAGGCGCTGGTGTGGTGGATGATGATGAACTTCGCGGTTAAATCCAGCTAGCTGAGCCGCAGCGTCCAGGGGCCTAGTGGGGGCCCATCACTGAGTCACCTCCGGGATAGCACTCCGGGTCTAAGTGTTTACGAGCCCGAGGCTGAAAGCATTTCCAGAAGCTGGCTGGGTATATTCCTCTCCAGGTCAGCGGGACCCAAAGTCCCCTCAGCCTGTCAGACCCCTCACATTGGCTCAGGCCTTTCCTCAACCTCACCCTCCCCTGGTGCCCAGCTGTGACCAAGGCCCCCTTTGCCCATAGGCTCGGCCACTCAGGATCCAGGGCCATCCTCCTCGGCAGGACATGGTTGAAACCAGCTGTCGGTACCCCTGCTCCCCATGTGGCACCCACAGCGTCTCCTGGTTCCCAGTGGGGCAACTGGGGCCTCCAGGTGCCATGCTGGCTGATCATCCGCTGCTCCATGAGTCTATTAACAGGTGAATCATTGACAGAAGAAGGGCATCGGACCTCTGGTGGGGCAATAACTAAAATGTTTGAACAGAAGCACGGGCCTCCAGAGTGTCAGAGCGAAGTCAGGAATTCAGGGGGGAAGAAAGCAGCTGTTATGAATTGAATTGTGTCCCCCCAAAATATGTGTCAACTTGACTAGGCCATGATACCCAGTATTGTGTGATTGTCCACCATTTTGTCATCTGCTGTGATTTCCTATGTGTTGTAAATCCTGATAGCATATAATCAGGAACCAATGGTACTGAAGGAAGAGGTCCAAGCTGCACTCAAGAAGCTGGCCAAAAAACAAGGCTCCAGGAATTGATGGAATATCGATAGAGATGTTTCAACCAACGGATGCAGTGCTGGAAGTGCTCACTCGTCTATGCCAAGAAATTTGGAAGACAGCTACTTGGCCAACTGACTGGAAGAGATCCATGTTTATGCCTATTCCCAAGAAAGGTGATCCAACCGAATGTGGAAATTATCAAACAATATCATTAATATCACATGCAAGTAAAATTTTGCTGAATATCATTCAAAAGCAGCTGCAGCGGTATGTTGACAGAAAACTGCCAGTAATTTAGGCTGGATTCAGAAGAGGACTTGAAACCAGGAATACCATTGCTGATGTCCGATGGATCCTGGCTGAAAGCAGAGAATACCAGAAAGATGTTTACCTGTGTTTTATTGACTATGCAAAGGCATTCCACTGTGTGGATCATAACAAATTATGAATAACATTGCAAAGAATAGAATTCAGAACACCTAATTGTGCTCATGTGGAACCTGTACATAGATCAAGAGGCAGTCGTTCAAACAGAACAAGGGGATACTGAATGGTTTAAAGTCACGAAAGGCGTGTGTCAGGGTTATATCCTTTCACCATACCTATTCAATCTGTATGCTGAGCAAATAATCCAAGAAGCTCGGCTATATGAAGAAGAACAGGGCATCAGGACTGGAGTAAGACTCATTAACAAACTGTGATGTGCAGATGACATAACCTTGCTTGCAGAATGTGAAGAGGACTTGAAACACTTAAAGACCACAGCCTTCAGTATGGATTACACCTCAATATAAAGAAAACCAAAATCCTCACAACTGGACCAATAAGCAACATCATGATAAACGGAGAAAAGACTGAAGTTGTCAAGGACTTCCTTTTACTTGGATCCACCATCAACACTCATGGAAAGTGAAATCAAAAGACGCATTGCATTGGGCGAATCTGCTGCAAAAGACCTCTTTAAAGTGTTGAAAAGCAAAGATGTCACCCTGAAAGACTAAGGTGTGCCTGACCCAAGCTATGGTGTTTTCAGTCTCCTCATATGCATGCAAAAGCTGGACAATGAATAAGGAACACCGAAGAAGAATTGATGCCTTTGAATTGTGGTGTTGGTGAAGAATATTGAATATATCATGGACTGCCAAAAGAACAAACGTATCTGTCTTGGAAGGAGTACAACCAGAATGCTCCTTAGAAGCAAGGATGGCGAGACTACGTCTCACATACTTTGGACATGTTGTCATGAGGGATCAGTCCCTGGAGAAGGACATCATGCTTGGTAAAGTAGAGGGTCAGCAAAAAAAGAGGAAGACCCTCGACGAGATGGATTGACACAGTGGCTGCAACAATGGGCTCAAGCATAACAACGATTGTGAGGATGGCGCAGACCCACAGTGTTTGGTTCTGTCGTACATAGGGTCCCTGTGAGTCTGAACCGACTCGATTTGCACTTAACAACAATAGCATGATGTTAATGAGGCAGGATTAGCAGCAGTTGTGTTAATGAGTCAGGGCTCAATCTACAAGATTAGGCTGTATCTTGAGTCAATCTCTTTTAAGATATAAAGGAGAGAAGCGAGCTGAGAAGAGAGGGACCTCCTGCCACCAAGAATGAAGAACGTGGAGAAAAGCACGTCCTTTGGACCCCAGGTTCCTGTGCAGAGAAGCTCCTAGACCAGAGGAAGATTGATGAAAAGGATTTTTCCCCAGAGCTGACCGAGAGAGAAAGCCTTCCCCGGGAGCTGGCACCCTGAATTCGGACTTCTAGCCATCTAGACTGTGAGAGAATAAATTTCTGTTGGTTAAAGTCGACCACTTGTGGTATTTCTGTTATAGCAGCACTAGATAACTAATACAGGAACCTTGCCCAGACCTCTCCAATAGACGCATCCACATTCACTGCTCAAAAGTGGAAGCACCCCAGAAAAAGGTCTTTGGTTTGGTTTTTGAGTTGTTTTTGTTTTTGTTGTTTTTTAATCAATGCATCGTAAGCCACTCACTTTGATCAGAAAATCGAAGAATCACCAAATTTTCTCACCAAAAAAAAGGAACTTAGGGACCTTCACTTCATTGATTAGGGAGCCTGGTGGTCTGGGGACGATGTCTGGCCCTGTCAATGACCTTCATGGATTAGAAGGCCTAGTGGGCTGGGGACAATATCTGCCCCCATCAGCCCAGCCAGGGCTCCAACCCCAAGCCTTCTGCCCTATGCCTTTCTGGGCCTCGGTTTCTTCATCTTTAAAATGGGCTGGTACCTGAGCAAGTATGTCCTTAAAGTCAAGGTCTGTGCCCCTCGGGGTGTTAGTGGTGCTGCTGGATTCAGGCTGGCCCCTCCAGAAAACCCGTGTGTGAAGAGTGAGGTATTGGCCTCTGGGAGACGGTTCTGGAATTCAAATCCCCGCACCACCCCCGGTGGCCATGTGTCCTTGTGCCGGCCATTTAACATGGTTCTTCATCTATGAAATGGGCAAAAGAGCATCTTGCAGGTGAGATGTTATGGGGAACACCTAGCACAGACCTGCACATTAAAAGCCAATATGTGGCTGATCACAAGCTCAACCAACAGAGGCTCAGCCATTATCAAGCCAGACCTGCCCCTCCTGTCCATTATCATCAAGCCCTTAAGTGATAGCGCTGCATGTGGCTCAGTTTCTGCCTTAAACCAGTCAAACCCAGTTTACCAGCCTCCAAAGTGTCCCAAAGCACATCTGGGGTCTTAAAAGCTAGCAAGCTGCCAGCTAAGATGCATCAACTGGTCCCAACCTACCGGGAGTAAAGGAGCATGAGCAACACCAAAGACACAAGGAAAGTATTAGCCCAACAGACAGAAAAGGCCACATAAACCAGAGACTCCATCAGTCTGAGACCAGAAGAACTAGATGGTGCCCAGCTACCACCAATGACCGCCCTGACAGGGAACACAACAGAGAGTCCCTGATGGAGCAGGAGAAAAGTGGGGTACAGAACTCAAATTCTAGTAAAAAGACCAGACTTAATGGTCTAAGACTGGAGGAACCCCAGAAAGCATGGCTCACAGACTCCTGTCAACCCAGAACAAAAACAATTTCTGAGGCCAACTCTTTAGACAAAGATTAGACTGGACTATGGGACATAAAATGATACTTGTGAAGAGTGGTCTTCTTAGCTCAAGTAGATACGTGGACTAAAAGGGCAGCTCCTGTCCAGAGGTGAGATGAGAAGGCGGAGAGGGTCAGGAGCTGGTTGAATGGAAAGGAGGAGTGTGCTGTCACAGTATAGGGAGAGCAATTAGGGTCACATAATAATGTATGTATAAATTTTTGTATGAAGAGACGAACTTGAATTGTAAACCTTTGCTTAAAGTACAACAAAAAACAAAATAAAATAAAATGATCGATATAAAAATAAAAATGAAAAAGTGTCCAAAAGCAACTTACGCCTCGTTAAGACCTAATTAAATATTAAAATCTCCGCCCACAGAGAGACTTATCTGCCATTTTCTGTACATACTAAGGGGAAAAAAATGCAATTTGTCTTACTGTGCCTGTGCGCCTTGATAACCTATGTAGTCCGTGATGTTTGTAGGTACTTCCTTGTGAGAGACGGTATAAAAGATCCTGCCTCCCTTTGCTTGGAGAGCTTGATTTGAGGTATACACCTCCTTGCTCCTTGCCTGAGCGCTTGCCATAAACGCTCTTCCTCTCTCCTCACCTCGGTGAGTCTTTATTGATGAGAAGCCACACCAGGCAGGACCTGCTTCCGGTAACACGGCCTCTGCGGACCTTCAGAAATCTGTGAGCCAAAAGCTCTGTCCCTGCACCCTGAGGCATCTCTCCCTTTTCTCCCATGAACCGAACCGAGAGCTCCTCCAAGCTCAGTCGCTTCCTTTTCCACCATCTGGAAGCCACTCTGGGGGCCATGGGGACCTGGATATCCTCCAAACGTGTGCGTAAAGTTTGAGTGTCCTGTCTTCTCACAGAGTCCCTGGGTGGCACACACAGGTAAGCACTCATCTACTAACAAAAAGGTTGTCAGTTCGAGTCTACCCAAAGGCACCTCGGAAGAAAGTCCTGGCAATCTACTTCTGGAAAATCAGCCACTGAAAACCCTATGGAGCACAGTTTTACTCTGACACACATGAGGTCACCATGAGTCAGAGTCAATGGCAACTGACTGCCTTCAACCCACTGGCTTCAGATGTCTGTGGTCCTCCAGGTCTGAGGGTCCTTCCCCAGCTCTGCCCGCAATCCCCCTCAGTATGAGTCGTCTGTAACCTCCCCTTACGTGCCACTAGCTCGGCTCCGAGGCCAGCACTGGTGTGGAAAGCTGGTTCTGAGCTAGGCGGTCACTGTTATCAATTCCTTAGTTCTGGGGCAGGGAAAGATGAGGGTCTCCTGGGCCCTGGGGCAGCCGAAAGCTCCAGAGGACTAAGCGCCACACCTCCACGTCCCTCCCTCCCTGTGACCTTGGGATGCCCTTGGGCAGCCGCCCTGCCCCCTCGCCTGCCAATCTCTCCCTTTGGGACTGTACATCAGGTGCTTCGAGCACCACACAGAATGTCAGGTCTGCCGGCCAGTTCACCACGCAGGGTCCTCAGGGAGAAGCGGGTCTGGGGTGTCTTTAGGTGACTGTTGCTTTAAGTTCAAGCACAAATCTGACACACAGGGAGGCAGTGTCATGAGAAGGGAGGGGATAAAGCCGAGAGCTGGGCTGTGACCTTTACAGGCAAGTGTGTGCATGCATGTGTGTGTGTGTGTGTGTGTGTGTGTACATGTGTGAATGCGTGTGTGAGCATGTGTTTGTATTGGATTTTATATATGCGTGTGTATTTGGAGCCCTGGTGACACAGTGGTTAAGAGCCCAGCTGCTAACCAAAATGCTGGCAGTTTGAATCCACCAGCCGCTCCTTGGAAGCACTATGGGGCAGTTGTACTCTGTCCTATAGGGTCACTATGAGTCAGAAGCTACTCAATGGCAACAGGCTTCACGTGTGCGTTGTATATATGTGTGTGTGTGCGTGTGCGCGCGCTGGTATGTGTGCGTGCATGTTCATATGTGTACATGTGTGCGTATATGTGTTGTGTGCATATGTGTTGTATATGTGCCTGCATATCTGTGTATATGTATGCGTTTTTGTGTGCGTGTGTGCATTGTGTGTGTGAATGTGTGCCTTATATTCGTGTGTGTGCACGCATGCGTTTTGTGCATGCATGGTATGTGTGTGTTTGCAAGTGTATATGTGTGCATGCACGTCTGTTTGTATGTCTGTGTGTGTGTGCGTGCCCGGGTGTGTCTTTGTTCGGCTTTGTTTTACCAGCACAGCTCCAGGGCCTCCAGCCTCCCCTGACCCTACAGACACAAGCCTGGTTCTGGGTCTTGGAGGAAACCCTGCAGCAACCGAGCCTCGCAGCCTGTCGGGCTGGCCACCCAGTCGCCGGGAGCTCACAATGACGGAGGCCATGTGGCAGTTGCAGCCTTTGGCCAGGCCACCTCACTCAGCTGGCCTGAACGGGGCTCCCTTCCGAGCACCCACTCTTCCCAGAAGGCGCAGGCTGCTCTGGGTGGCAACATCAGCCCTGCAGGCAGAAAGCAAACGCAAGTGTGGCCCCAACCTCCAGGGCGCCTGCTCCACCTCTCTTGCCCTTAGAACCGGGGTCCCACATGTGGGTGTCATCTCAGTCCCTGGTCTCAGCCTGTCCTGAGGTGGCCACATGCAGCATCTGGCTGAGGGACCTTTGAGCCCCTGACCCCTCTAGCCACTGTATCAGGCCCTGGGGCTGCATGCCATGGCCACCTCCCACCCTGCCCCCACAAGCCTCAGATGTGGGCGGGACTGAGGCTGCCCGGAGAGACTTTTCCTAGGAAGAGGGGCTGGGGGAGGCCGGGAAGACCACAAGCAACGTGTCACCTCTGCCAAGGGCCAGCTGGAGAGCTGATGTGATTCTGCTGGGAGGAGACCCAGCCAGAGCCCCGGGGGGCCCCAGCACAGCGCCTACACACAGGCAGCAACTTCTCCTTTTTCAAATTATTCCACAAGCAAATGAAACCCAAATGCTTATTGTACAGAAATGCCCAGCCACTGTGTGGCTTTCTGTGGATCCTGCCTCCGTCTACCCGGCTGGACATCAGGGTCAAAGGGATGGGGGTCTCCTGTAGCTTTGCATCCCCCAGCCAGCAGCTCTCCCGGCACCAGGCACTCTGCCGGTGTTTGTTGCAGCTGCCTCCAGTTCCCTGGACAGATGAAGGTGACCTTTAATCCTGATGCTTTGAGTTCCCTGCTTGCTCAGGTCCTGGTGGCCGAGGCACGGCCTCTTCTGCCACCTGGTGGCGAGTCCTGGCATCGCCCGCTGTCGATGGAAAGAAGAAAAACTGAGGGCTGAGTTGGATGCGCTTGGGGAGTATTCCATCCATTACCGTTGAGTAACTGGGGAGTCTGGGGGACTCGATTCTCAGAGGGATTGAGAAATCTGCCCACAGCCACACAGCAAGTTATTGTCAGAGCTAGGACCAGAACCTGGCTCCCTCAGTGCTCTGCAATTTGTTTGTGTGACATTTTAATAATCTGAGTAGGAGTTCAGAGCCCGGCCTTGACATCAAACAGATGGGTGCGAATTCTGTGGGGTCAACACTGGGCAGGAGCAGGTGCTGAGTGTGGTCAGGGAACCTAGAGGGTGGGTCAGCCCCACAGAGGGCTGCCAGGCCGCATGGCCTGAGCTGTGCTCTCCACTTCTGAGCTTGCCTTAGCGTGACCTCTTGCCGGGACGGGCACCAGGCAGGCCTGCCCACCATCCTGCAGAGTCAGGGCCTCCTGTGGGACCCATGGAGACAAACCCCAGGTGAGGCTGGTGCTTCCAGGCCTGGCCGCTGCCTGGCTGGGTGGCCCCGAGCTAGTCCCAGCCAAGCTCCATGTCTTATCTGGATCAGAGAAGAGTGATACCATCTCGAGGTTGCAGAAAGATGAGAGATTGTCAGTTTGGTGCTGGCACACAGGACAGGCGCCAACAGTTGCCGTGGTGGCTATGGAGGGAGACCGTCCCAGGAGAGCAGACACGTAGACTGCAGAGACTGCCGATGTCCACTGTGCTTCCCAAGGACATGGGCGGGCACGGCTGGCTGCAGGCGGGCAAGGGAGCACCAGGGACGCTGGGCTGCTTCTCGGGGTGCTAGCCCCTCTGTGAAGGGCTCTCAGGGCGTGTGGGCCGCACTCTGGAAGACGGGGACCGGTTCAGAGGCACAAAGCAGCCCCTGACCACAGCCTGCAGTGCATATGAGTCTAAGAAACATCTGACAGAGTGTGGACAGAGAACCCAGGAAGGCTAGAGCAGGGAGCCTGGGGGGAGAGGAGGGAGGGGTCACAGCTGCCATGTCTCAGGGACCCGGTGAGACGAGGACCCGGAGTTCTCCCTGAGCCTGCGGCCCGAGAGCCGACTGGTGGACCATGGGAGGCGAGCAGTCTGCATCCGGCGGGAAGTTCTCTGTCTCCAAGGCACTGTGCATGATCCGATTCTGGAACTGCCCCACGTGGTCTCCCAGGGAGGACCACGTCCTCAAACAAGATCCACAGCAAACAAAAGCCATCTGCATCTAACAACAGCTGCATCCCTCTGGCTGGCTGCAGGACCCCACACCCACCAGGCTTTCGGGAGAGGCCGGTCTCCCTGAGGGACATGGGGAGGGGCCCCCTAAGGACTCTGGTCTGGTGTGGACCCAGAGAGGCAGGGCGACTCAGAGACTCTGATGTTCCAGAACATCCTGTCCCAGCCTCAAAGCAGAGTGGCGGTGTGTCCCGCCTGCACAGGGCACCCCTTCCTTACCCATGTGGTTTAAATGGTGGAGCACCCTTTGTTGCAGGGAGGGGGTGGGCGGGAGGGGTGGGAGGCAGTCTCGGGACTCTCCCATGGTGACAGCAACGGTCTGTCCACGAGGGCCAAGCCCAGAGTAATGAGAACAGGCGTAAGTTGTATCTTTGTGTGTCTATGTGTGTGTGAGTGTGTGTAAGGTGTGTGTGTGTATGAGCAAGTATGTGAGTGAATGTGTGTGTGTGAGCGTATGCATGTGTGAGAGAGTGAAGGAGTGTGTGAGTGTGTGAGAGATTGTGTGTGTGTGTATATGCATGTGTGAGAGAGTGAAGGAGTGTGTGAGTGTATGTGTGAGAGATTGTGTGTGTGTGAGTGAATGTGAGTGGGTGTGGGTGTGTTACTTTTTACTTAAAACATTTTTAAAAACTGTTACTGTCCCGTCGATTCCTACTCATAGCGCCCCTACAGGACAGAGAACTGCCCCATAGGGTTTCCAAGGAGCGGCTGGTGGATTCAAACTGCCCACCTTTTGATTAGCAGCCGAGCTCTTAACCACTGTGCCACCCGGCCTCCAAAGTGTTTCCGTTCTGGGTGTTGCCACGTAACAAGTTTGAATTCAGGTGACCGCTGTTGCTGTTGTTGCGTGCCGTCGAGTTGACTCCGACTCAGCAACCCTGTAGGACACAGTAGAACTGCCCCGTAGGGTTGCCCAGGACCATGAGCACCAGAGTAATTCACCATACATTGAACAGGGATGATTTTTCATGATTGTTCTCCCCTGTGTTCCCCTTCTTGGTGTTCCGGGTTCTCTCCCAGCAGCCCCTCACCACTGTCATCTCAGGAAGGGGGAGCGCTGCCTGTTGGGGTCCAAACTTCCATGCCGAGACCTCCAGAGTGGGAGCCCTTTCTGGGCCTAGGGGTGCTGCAGTGTCACCCAAGCCATGGCACTTGCTCCCTCCCACTCCCCCAGAGCCGTGATCTCTGTCCCCCCTGGTGTGAGTCTTAGGGCCCCACAGTGAGCCACCTGTTGGCTCTAAACTCAGGGTCCCTGCTCCCTCCTCAGGTAGGAGGCCCTGTCTGGCTCCCCATCCCTGTCTCAGGCAGAGAATCAAGGAGACAGCAGGCAGGCTGGTCTGCTCTTGGGTGCAGGCACAGCTCCTGGACACTCACCCCCACACACACACCAGAAGTCCCCAAGGCCCCCATGTCTGGTCCACGGAGGGAGGGGGCAGAGTGTGCCCAGAACCCGCTCCAGCAGGGTGAGTCACAATGTGATCCCAATGGGAGTGGCTGACTTCTGACCACCAGGTCAACTGCATCCCTTAGAGGGTGGTGAGTCCTTGGGGAGTGGTGGGTCCTGGGGAGTGGTGGGTGCTTGGGGAGTGGTGGGTCCTTGGGGAGCGGTGGGTCCTGGGGAGTGGTGGGTCCTTGGGGAGTGGTGTGTCCTGGGGAATGGTGGGTCCTTGGGGAGTGGTGGGTCCTTGGGGAGTAGTGGGTGCTTGGGGAGTGGTGTGTCCTGGGGAGTGGTGAGTCCTGGGGAGTGGTGGGTCTTGGGGAATGTTGAGTCTTGGTGAGAGGTGGGTCCTTGGGGAGTGGTGGGTCCTGGGGAGTGGTGAGTCCTTGGGGAGTGGTGGATGCTTGGGGAGTGGTGTGTCCTGGGGAATGTTGAGTCTTGGGGAGGGGTGGGTCCTTGGGGAGTGGTGGGTCCTTGGGGAGTGGTGTGTCCTGGGGAGTGGTGGGTCCTTGGGGAGTGGTGGGTCCTGGGGAGTGGTGGGTCCTTGGGGAGTGGTGAGTCAGGGCAGAGAGAGAGAGGGCAAGTTTCCTTAAAGGACAGCCCCCAATGAGCTGGGACAGAAGCCCCTTCCCTCCAGACAGGGGGCCAGTTAGGATGAGGGGCTTACCCTGCCCCGGGTCCACTGCCCACTACCCCACATCCTGGCCCCTGGGCCCCATGGAGGGCTGAGAGGGAGTGCCTGGTCTCTCCCCCTCTCCCCTACCCCCATCCTCTAGCCCTTGGAAGTGCAGACTCCTGACCCTGAATCCTTAGCCTTCCCACAAATTCAGGCCTTGAGGGATTGGGAGGGAGGCAGACGGCCTGGATGACGTGGAGGCGAGGTAGACGCGAGCAGGGGAACCCACCCCAGGAGCGTGCGTGGTGAGGACAAAGTGCACAGACCCCAGCTGCGTGTCACCATTTTTTATTGACTGCCCCGGGCTGTGAGGTGACCCGTTGCCCCCAGAGCGTGCTACATAGAGGAAGGAAGGTTCATGGGAAGACGGTCTGAGAGAAGCAGGCAGAGAGCCCAGATTCCCTGTGTGCCAGCTGGTGCTAGCCTCACAACACCTGGACACACCTGGGCAGGGCATGCACCCGGACCTGACACAGGCACCGCCAAGGAAAGGCGTCCCTTTTGGCTTCAGGATAACCTGGCTAGAAACCCAGAAGCCATCCTGAGATGCCTCAGCAAGGGGCTGTTTTCTTCCCACCCTCTAGAGCCTGGTCTCCTTCTCGAGGGATTATTGAAGGGCCTGCTGTCAACCTCCTTCTTCTGGCCTCTTGGTAGAGCTAGCACTGGCCGCCTCCCCAGGAGGTCGAGAGTGTTAGCTACAGAAGTACGGATGGTGGTCACTTCCATTACTGGCTGGTGTTGAGATTTGGGTCACCTATGGCCAAGGTCCCAAGCTCTGCTGGCTACTCTCAAACCTCGTCCCATCTAAGAAACTGGAAAAGAAACGAAAGAAGGGAAAGCAGAGGAAGAACAAACACCCCGCCTTTTCTAAGGTCTCCCCGGGATTGACATGTAAGGCGGGGCTGCCAGCGTGGCGGTCCAGCCCGCCGCCACACTAGGAAGAGGGCGCGGAGCTGGCCTTCTCCTCCCGGGACACGGGGATGGCGCGCTCGCTGTGGCTGGCATCCATGCCAGACTGGACCTTGGGGCCACAGAAGGTCAGCATGCCATCCGCAGACAGCGAGCAGGAGAGCGCCGATTTGTCCACGTTGGAGGGCAGGCGGTAGCGGCGGTGGAACTCACGGGAGATGTAGCCGTGGTCGTCCTGGGCGGGCAACAGGGAAAGGCGGGTCAGAGGCGCCCCTGCAGCAGGTGGCCAGCCAGTCCCCATGCCAGAGAAGGCCCTGCGTGAACTGCACACAGTATACAATCTACAGATACGCTAGCAGAGCTGAGTGGGGACAGCTCCTGCTCTCAAGAACTCCTTCCACGAGGTCCAGTCGATACTCATTATCCATGGTCGTTATGTTCTATAAAGTCACTGCGAACACTGAATTAGTGAATACAGGACCATTGTTCCTGGGGGAAATACAGGGTTAGGTGCCTGCAAGCCTCCAGTCTTAACATTTTCATCAGCCAGTCAATGCATAACCTTGGTTTTATGCGTGTCTCTGTTACAAGACCTTGTTTAGATATGGCCCCGGGTGGTACAGATGGTTAACATGCTCGGCTGGAGCCCACCCAGGGGTGCCTCGGAAGAAAGGCCTGGCAATATGCTTCTGAAAAATCAGCCCTGGAAACCCTATGGAGCACAGTTCTACTCTGACATACGTGGGGTTGCCATGAGTTGGAGTCAGCTTGACAGCAAGCGGCTTTTATTTAATATATATTGCTGATTCGTCAACATTCCGCTCACAGTCAACAGCACCGTAACTCATGGCTGAATGAAGCCTGTCCAGCACATGTATTTTCCCTGTAAGGCACACTGCAGCCTTCTTGTGCTTAGAAGCACCGGACAGCACTGCACCACTCCACTCAGGAGCCGTTCTGAACACCAAAATCACCAACAAAAAGCTCAAAATGGGAGAAACATGGCACTACATAGACGGCGAAAGAACCCTTGGTCATAGTACAAAAGCTTACTCCGCCTTAGCTGGGAACAGACGCGTGGGGAAACTCAAACTTTCCGCTGCTCTGCGCATGTCCGTGAATGCTCGCGAAAGCGCCATGGATGGATTCGCGGGGTTACAAAGAACGTTTAGCAAGTAGGTGAGTTTGCAAATATGGAACCCACGAGTCATGAGGAACCCCTGCACCTCCTCACTCTCACACACGTGGGATTGCAGCCTGGCCACGTCTCCCACCCGCCTCTCAAGAGATGGAACCTTCAAAAGGTCCACCCACAGCACGTCCAAGCCTTCCCTGGGTCCACCCACTACCTCGGGCTTGGCTCTCCAGATTGGCTGATTTCACTCCAAAACGACCAATCTGTACTTCGCTTGTGCTTTCGTCAAGACTTCGCTTGCCCCGGATGTACACAGGTGCTGCTGGGGGGTAGGGTTCTCTGTACTCAATCCACTGGGTCACAACAGCCCGAAACCCAGATTCACTCCCTGTCTCGAGTCCTCCTCTGCTGGATGGCAAAGCCAAGAGCTCAGAGTGCAACGGGGTCCTGCGACTGTGTTGGCTGAAGAGAATTAGCAAGGGCTTACCAGCCCCCAGGGGAGTGCAGACAGCGCATTTGGCTGTGAACTGAAAGGTTGGAGGTTTGAGTCCACCCAGAGGTACCTTGGAAGAAAGGCCTGGCAATCTACTCCCAAAAAACCAGCCATTGAAAACCCTATGAAGCACCGTTCTGCTCTGACATGCATAGGGCGGCCATGATTCGGAATGGACTCCATGGCAACTGGATGTTTTTGGTTTACCGGGCCCAGGATGAGACAGAGGCTGCAGGTATACAGATGGGTTCCACCACGCAGCACCACCAACAACTTCTTCATCAATGAAAAGAAAAGCCTCGCCTCTGACCTGGGCCAGAGAAAATGAAGACCAGTGCTAACGTTCTCTTGCCAAGGCCTCTCCCCCTCCCCACCCCCGCACCTGGGGAAGTTGCACACCTGTGACTGTGCTGTGGGCTCTGAGATTCTGCCTCCTGCCAGCCCAGTGCCTGCCTGGGACTCCATGACACACCCCTGCTGTCTGTTCTCCCAAAGCCACACCCACCCCCTGCGTGTCGAGGGGCCAGGGGCCTCCAAACAAGCAAGAGTCGCCCAGGGCAGGCCATGCAGCAGAGTGGGTGGGAGGGAGACCACCGGGGAGACCCCGCTCTGTCTTGTAGGAGCTGTGTGGCCTCGGGCGGGCCATACCTCCCGGTCTCAGCTCTGCTCAGCAAAAATCAAGGTAGACAGTGTGCCCATCACAGAGGTGCTGTGAGACATGAAGCGTCAGCGCACCTCCAGCGTTGGGAGTACTGGTTAGATGGATAAATGATCACTGCCGTCTCAGGCTCCCCGTCCAAAGGTGGGTTGTATGTGCACTGGCTGAGGGGTTGCCACCTGGACGCTGAGCACTCCCGGGGTCCTTTCTGGTCCCACCCTGTCATCAGGATGGAGCTGGTGACAGCTGAGCACAGACCGAGTCCAGGACTCTCAGCTGGACTCGGACCCCAGGGTCCGAGCCAATCACCCCGCCCTCCTGCCCAAGCATACAGGGGTGACCCAGCGGGCATGGGGAGATCAGCTCTGCTTACAGAGAAGCAAGACCAATTCGCTGACCCCGAGGTCTTCCTGCTTCCCTCCTGCTATGGGGTCCAGGCCCCCCTGGGAGGACGCGGACCTCGAACTCACCTGCCTCTCGTTGTGTTTGCCGTGGATCTCCACGAAGTCATCCAGCACCTTCACCGTCAGGTCCTCGGGGGAGAAGTGCTTCACATCCAGGAGGATAAGGAACTGGTCCCTGTCGGACCGGACCTGGAACGCAAACGCCTGTGTGGATTCCCCTGGGGGCCCCAAGCTCGCAGGAAGGGTGCAGCGGCTCTGCTCCACAGTGATGAGGATGGAAGCTGTTCTTTGGCTCCAACCTCTTCCTCCAGCTCCAGGGGCTGCTGGCGCGAGCCCCCCAGATGAGCCCTCTGGCCATGTGACATCCAAACCCAGGGCTGCAGTGGGGTGTTGTGGATCACCTGGGTGGCCATGGGTTGGGGGACGATTATGGGTAGGCTGATTGGTTGGTAATGGGTTGGATGGCCGGTTATGGATAGGATGGCTAGTTATGGGTTGGCTGGCTGATTGGTTATGGATGGGGGACTGGTTATGGGTGAGGTGGCTGCTTATGGCTTGGTTGGTTTGTTGGTTATGGGTTAGGTGGCCGGTTATGGTTGGGTGGCTGATTATGGATTGATTGGCTGGTTATGAGTTGGGTGGCTGCTTGATTATGGTTAGGTGACTGGTTAAGGGTTAGGTGGCTTAATTATGGGTTGGGTGGCTGGTTGGTTATGGTTGGATGGCTGGTTATGAGTTAGCTGGC
>NW_004444064.1:6161800-6175575 GCF_000243295.1 Trichechus manatus latirostris
GAGTTAGCTGGCTTCTTGGTTATGGTTAGGTGACTGGTTAAGGGTTAGGTGGCTTAATTATGGGTTGGGTGGCTGGTTGGTTATGGTTGGATGGCCGGTTATGGGTTAGCTGGCTGCCTATGGGTTGGATGGCCGGTTGGACTGAGCGTTTGGGCTCAGGGCACTGCCCTCGGCTTTGCCTGTGTCTGTGTGAGCAGCCGGGGCCCTGTCTTTCACATCAAGACCCGACAATGCCTGGCGGCCTGCCCTGTGTCTCACCGTGTGCATACAAAGCACTTTCTTGCACACCGCCTCCACTTCACTTGCTCAGAATATCCATTTAGGCCCCTCTGGCCCCTGGAGCCGATTGTTAATTAAATCAGCTGGGGGCATCCTCTATTTCTTCAGCACCTCCAGGATAATGGAAGTCACCCCATGGCTCAGGGAGGGAAGGAGGGGCATTCCCTTTTGGCCTTGGCCTTGGGTTTCTGGACCCTGCATGGTGCTGGCTGGAGGAGGGCTGTGCTCTGCTGTGGCCGTGAGAGGAAGCCCCTCCTACCTGGGTCTCCAGGCAGAGCACCCCCACCTGCACCCAGACCTCCTCGACTTGGAAGGGAAAGGACAGAAAGCGGCTTAACACAGAAAACTCACACTGCCACCAGACTTGCCTTGGCGGGGTTGTTCTTGGGGTTTCCAGCATGTGGTTGATGCATTACAAACCACACAGGGCTCATGAGCTGATGAGTGAAAGAGAACCTTGGGCTCAGCTTGGTTTTCTCTTCCAACCCCCTTCCCAGAGGCGTGGCCGGGCAGCTGGGGGTGTGCGGGCTCCAATCCCAGCCCCCTTGTACCCACAAGCCTTCCTGGGCTGTAAGATGAGCAGCCGGGGGTGGAAGATGGCTGCGTACCTGCGCCGTCTGCTCCACGGAGCACTGCAGGAGCATTTGGAACAGCAGGGTGGACGCCTCCCTGTCCTAGGCTGGGCGCTCAGAAATCCCTGCATCTCGTCTCTCCCGGGCCCAGGGCCTCCCACCCACAGCCACCACCAAAGGGTCTTACCTCCGAGATGCCTGAGTCGAGCACGGTGCGGAAAAGGGACTGGCGGTAGTAGGGGCTGATGGTGGAGGACAGGAAGGGCAACAGGTCGTACTCGAAAAGGCCCTCACCAAACAACTGGTCAAACAGCCGGTTGGGGTAGAAGTGCCCCAGTGCGCGTTTGAACCAGGGATGCTGGATGGTGACGTCCATGTTGGCACAGCAGGACCGGAGGCTGGTGAGGAAGCAGGCAGGGACCTCTGGGCAGCGCAGTGGGGAGCTGGGCTGTTGGCCTCCCTATATACGCCTTGGACAGAATGGAGGCATTAAGGGGATTTGTCTGGAATGCCATGAGCTCATGCCCAGTCAGCAGAAACATGGGCTGGACCGAGCAGCAGCGTGGACACAGCACCCACCAATCCCGGCCGTGGGGTGTAGCACTGGCCAGCGAGATCCTGGACTCCGCTCAGGCCTGCCTGGGCGCTTTGGGCCACCTGGAGGACTGCCATCCCCAGGGGCTGCTCTCTGCATGGTTCTGCTGCCCCATACATGCCAGGTGACAGTGAAGGCTTGCATCGTCCTCTCACTGGGGGGGCGGACACTGTGGGCCGCACACACAGGACAGCCGTATGTCCACTGCCCCGTGGGATCTTCATGGCTGCCGGGGAGGTGGTGCTCATGTGCCTCACACAGACGGGAAACAGGCACAGAAGCCAGGCCACTGGCCCCAGAACCTCACAGCTACTGAGTGAGAGGGCATTGTTCTCTAAAACAGAATGGCCTCCATTATTTGTCACTGGTCACTTATTCAATCTGTACACTGAGCAAATAATCCAAGAAGGTGGACTATATGAAGAAGAACTCGACATCAGGATTGGAGGAAGACTCATTAACAACCTGTGATACGCAGATGACACAACCTTGCTTTCTGGAAGACGAGAGGACTTGAGCACTTACTGATGAAGATCAAAGACCACAGCCTTCAGTATGGATTACCCCTCAACATAAAGAAAACAAAAATCCTCACAACTGGACCAATAAACAACATTATGATAAACAGAGAAAAGATTGAAGTTGTCAAGGATTTCATTTTGGATCCACAATCAACACCCGTGGAAGCAACAGTCAAGAGATCAAAAGATGCATTGCACTGGGCAAATCTGCTATCAAAGATCTCTTTGAAGTGTTGAAAAGCAAAGATATCACTTTAAGGACTAAGGTGTGCCTGGCCCAAGCCATGGTATTTTCAGTCGCATCATATGCATGCAAAAGCTGGATGATTAATAAGGAAGAGTGAAGAAGAACGGATGCATTTGAATTATGGTGTTGGCGAAGAATATTGAATATACCATGGACTGCCAGAAGAACAAACAAATCTGTCTTGGAAGAAGTACAGCCAGAGTGCTTCTTCTTTAAAAGTGAGGATGGGGAGACTATGTCTCACATACTTTGGACATGTTATCAGGAGGGACCAGTCCTTGGAGAAGGACATCATGCTTCGTAAAGTACAGGGTCAGTGAAAAAGAGGAAGACCCTTGACGAGATGGATTGACCCAGTGGCTGCAACAATGGTCTCCAGCATAGCAACAATTATAAGGATGGTGCAGGACTGGGCAGTGTTTCATTCTGTTATACATAGGGTCATTATGAGTTAGAACCGACTCAATAGCACCTGACAGCAACACAGAAAGTAGCATACTTATCATCAAAGTCCCAGGAAAGGCAGGGAGTACAGAGAAGAAACTAGAAAGTGCCTGTAATCCTGGCACCTGAACTGTCATGGATTGAATTGTGTCCCCACCCAAAAAATATATGTTGAAGTCCTACCTCTGTATCTGCAAATGTGACTTTGTTTGGAAATAAGGTCTTTGCAGATGTTATCAGTTAGGTTAACATGACGTCACACTAGGCAATGTGGGTCCTAGTCCAATCTGAGGGGTGTCCTCACGGAAGAGAAGAGTCTCAGAAAGTCTGACAGAGGAAGGGTGTCATCTACAATCCAAGGAACACCTGGAGCTTCCAGAAGCTGGGAGAGAGGCAGTGCCTCAGAGCCTCATCCCTCAACACAGATGACACCCTGGTCTAGGACGCCCAGCCTCCAGAACGGTGAGGGAAGGACTATCTGCCCTTATCAACCACCCAGTTTGTGGTATTTTATTACAGCAGCCCAAGACAAAGACTCAGGGGAGCCTTGGTGTCTCCACGAAGCCTCTGGCCTTCCCTCTGTTACTTTTTCAGTGGAAACACGGCACCCACATTGCTTTGCGCGGCTTGGCCTGGGCGTCCATCCCCCTGTCACTGCTGTTGGCAGGGCCCAGCAATTATTTTGTCTGTCTGTGACCTTGTCCAGTTATTTCCTCAGGGTATGTTCCGGGTGGTAGGGGACACATGGGGGTGTTTGGTGAGGCATAGGCTACTCCAAGTTTGAAGGCTTTTGAGATTTTTCAACCTGGGGAGAATCATGCTAACTTACGCCCACCCACAGTACAGGAAAACACCCATCCCTACTCCCCTCACCAGCTCGCTGTTCTAATGCACGTTCTGGGCCGTGAGTCATTCCTTCCTCTCCTTTGTGCCTCCCCAGTTCCTGGCCCAGATTCTGGCCTGTGAGTCATGTTCTGGAGGAAACATACGCTCAGAAGCACCTGGCAGTCTTTGCAAAGGTATCTCAGTCAGAGCCTTGGACTTAGGTCATGGAAGGGCAAGGCTTACCCCGTATTTAAGCAGGATTACATCCAACACTAGTCTCAAATGGAATAAATGTTGAAAATGGAAATCTCACAGCACTCCGCGCACATCTCAATTCTCAGCATCAAATCCTTCCTCTCTGCGTGTTTGAGCACCTACTGTGTGCACAGCACAGGACGGGCAGAAGAGGCCCTAAAAAGACTTTAAGTGACCGTTTCGGCCCTTTGTGTGTTCATGGCTTCACAAAGATGACACGTCAGAAGAGTAATCCCCCAAGCCCTTCAGCAATAAGGGCCCAAGTTAGGATGCAGATGATAAAGCCTGCAGAGGTGGGAACAGTCCCCCTACCAGGGCCGGCAGGGGCGCCTGCTAATCACGACCTTATAGCTACCCTACCGGGCAGGTCTCAACATCACCTCTCGTTAACAGACCAGAAGTGAGGTTAAGAAGGTGAAGCCACATGCCCAGTCACCCAGCTTATAAGAAGGGCCCATTGTTAGGTGCTGTCAAGTCGATTTCAACTCATAGCAACCCTCTATGAGAAAACAGGCCTGCCCCATAGGGTTTTCTAGGCTATAATCTTTACAGAAGGAGCCCTGGTGGCACAATGGTTAAACAGTTGGCTGCTAAGCCAAAGATTGGTAGTTCAAACCCCCCAACAGCTCCAAGGGAGAAAGATGTGGCAGTTTGCTTCCGTAAAGATTACAGCCTAGGAAACTCTATGGAGCAGTTCTACTCTGTCCTATAGGGTCGCTACGGGTTGAAGTCGACTCCACGGTGCACAATCTTTACGGGAGCAGATCGCCAAGTCTCCCCACCACACCCCAGGAGCTGCTGGTGGGTTCAGACCACCGACCTTTCAGTTAGCAGCCGAGCGCTTAACCATTGCACCACCAGGGCTCCTTCCCAGAAGTCAGTGTTATTGAAAAATCTTAACACAAGCTACCAGAGTCTGACAAACTGACAAACATATGGCAGAATCTTCAAATGAGTGCCCTTTTAGTTCTTATCCTTTTATAGACACTACACACCGTATGGAAATCAGCCAGAGAACTCCGATGATACGGTCACCCAGACACAGGTGGACTTGGCGACAAGCATTGGTTTGAGAGCAGGTTTTTATGGGGGGGGGTTGGAAAGGCACACCTAGGGGCCAGTTCCTATCTACAACTTCCACAGTTGGGGGTATCCCTGGGCCTAAACAGGAGATTTCAAATAAACCCCAACAGCCCGCGGGAAGAGACAGCAGGCGCTATTTCCATCTGCCATTCTGTGTGACCTCTTACAGCTTTTATTTGTGGTGAAAATTTAAAACCGTGAAACCAAGCAAGACTGTGAGGCGCGATGTTTGTTTAGTGTGAATGGGAGTTCATGTGTGACATGTTTCGCTGAACCTGAATAATGTCTTTTAAATTGACATGCATTCTTCTTTTTCATTGTTAATGGTTGTTTTAAAACCAACGAACAAATCAGAAAATAATGATTATTCATGGCTATGATCATGATCGTTGCTGAAAACAATCTAGTCTAACAGTGAAAGAGGATCGCTAGGTGGTGCCAACAATTCACGCGCTCCCTGCTAACTGAAAGGTTGGTGGTTTGAGTTCACCGTGTGTGTGTGTTTATGTGTGTGTGTGTGTGAGTTGTATATGTCTGTGTATGTATGTGTGCCTATGTGTATGTATGCATGCATATGTGCGTGGGTGTGTGTGCGTGCACGTGTGCATATGTGTCTATGCATGTATGTGTATGCGTATGTATATCTTTTATGTATTCATGTGTGTGTGCATATTATATGTGTGTGCATATTTGTGTGAGCGTGTGTGTATGTGTGCATACGTGTGTGTGCATGTGTGTGGGTGAGGGTATGTGTGAATGTGTGCATGTGCATATGTGTGTTGTGTGCATATGTGTGTATGTGCATGAGTGTGTACATGTGTGTGTGTAGGTATGTGTGTCTGCGTGTGCATAATGTGCACGTGTGTGTCAGTACCTGTGTATGTGTGTGTGTGAGGGTATGTGTGTGAGTGTGTGTGTGTGTGTATTGGGCGTGGGGGTGGAGGCCGCAGTCTCTGAGATCCCCTTCCTCTAATGTCTAAATAAATTGGGCCTGTCAGGAATTTTGTTAATCCGTGAAAAGCCCCTCGGTAGGCAGGAAACGCAGCCTCACGGGTCACTCCTGCGAGCAGCTGGGTTTGCGTTGACTCTCACATTGTTCTCCATGCTCCGGCTTAAGCCTGCTCTCGGCTCATTACAATGCCGTGTATACCAGCTAAACACCAGCCCTTCGCACACAAAGGCCGACATTTATTTTATCTCAGGAATTTGTGTGACGCCAACAGTCTGCCCAGCACAGTCACCAGCTTACAGAGCGCCCGGCAGCAGAAGTTTCCACTGTGGCCCCCACTGGGCCCCCACACAAATCCGCACTGTGTTGGGTGGATGGTCATTGTCATGGGATCATCAGGGAATGTGCCCCGGGCTAAGCCCTTACCTGACCCTTGGCGAGGTCAGCAGGTCAGATGGGCATGGTCCACCAAGTTCCCACCCTTGGTACTGGCAGAAGCAAGGACATAGTGATCAGGCAGCAGATGCCACAGAAGACCCACAGAGGCCTTCCAAATGCTGTCTGCAGGTGGCACGCGTTCATTTAGCTGATCCTCCTCTTTTTAGCAATGTGTAGGTAATTCTTCTCCACAAACGCACACTGGGAGCTGCCAGGATGGTTAGGTCATGGGTGATGGTTGAAGAACAGTTTCCGGCAGGTTCTTCTGCTCACCGATACTCCATATTATCAATGATTTTTGCCGTGGAAGTCACGTGTCATCTCATTGAGTGTATCTGTGCGCGGGCGTGGGCTTGTGCTGGTGGGGGGAGCGGGGGTGTAATAAACGTTGCTTTTCATTTCTCTGATTAAAGGGAGTGTGTCTCTCCATTTTTGTTCCCCCCTTGAGTTCCCCCATCTTCTTCACCCATTTTTCTATTGGGTTTTCTGGCTTTGTGTGTGTGTTGACTTGTGTCAGTTCTTTGCATATCTATATATTAGTCCTTTGTCACTTTGGGATGCTGCAAAGATCTACTCCATATCTGTCACCTGTCAGCTCATGTAGAGGGCCTTGAAGGCACACCTCACACCCAGCTGACCCCCTAGGAAGCCAGAGCTGAGAGGCCCCAGGTACAAATGCTGCCAGCTTGGCCCCTAGATACATGGGGATGACACCCAGCTCTGCACCCCACCCCAGCCCCAGCTCACACCCAGAGGGAAGGTCCATGACAGAGCCCAGGGTCCCACACATACAGTGAGCAGAGTGTCCTGGGAGGAAATTCAAACAGAGCCAACAGTGTTGAGTTTGAATCCCGGTTCAGTGTTTACAGCTGCGTGAGCTTGAGCAGGTCCCATTCATCTGTCAGCAGGTGATGACAATCCCACCCACCCCGGAGGGTGATGGTGAGGAGAAACAGAGGTGAAATTCACTCCATCAGTGGCCATGACTGTTGGTGTGTGGACTTCCGCAGTGGGACTGAAGGGTTCATAACTATGGGACTGAAGGGTTCATAACTATGGGACTGAAGGGTTCCTAACTATATCTGAAAATGTCTGGTACAAGACCATGAATAAAGCATGACCCAATTTTATTGATCTTTATGTGTAGATACATTCTCATGAAAACTACCTGAAGATGCATCAATGCTAACAGTGACCATTTGGGGTGGTGGGACCATGAGTAGCCTTTGTCTTCAGTTCCCAAAAATAACCCTTGGAATTCCCCAGCAGTCAAGATGCCTTTATTATGTAAAACCTCTGGACAGCACCTTAGAATGGGTGCAAGTGAGTGGGCGCTACACAGACCACTTGCAGCCAATCTGCAGTTAATCTTGCGTATTCATTGATTCAACCGATGATGCATATGCAATGAGGCCTCAAGCATGACTATGGAAAAGCCAATAAAACCCCAAACATGGAAGGTTGATGGGCTTTCTGGATTGGCAGGAACATCAATGCGTAGAAGAGGGTGGCACATCCCTGGAGACAATAAAGGCCCCTTGCCAGGACTCTACTGAACCTCACCTGATGCATCTCTTCATCTCTTTGTTTGCATCCTTTCTGGTGATAATAAATGGGTAACTGAAATTATCTGGTAATCTCAATTTTAAAGAATTAACTGTCTAGAGAATTAACAAGCCCACAGGGCAATGAGCCAGCAGTGCCTGGCGCCTGCCTATTTGGCAGTCAGAAGGACAGAGTTCTTTTAACTTGTGTGAAGACCCAGCTCTGGGTGGCTGGGAGGTCTGAGAAAGGGTGCATGGGCAGTTGATTTGAAGGACAGAATCCTTCTAACTTGTTAGCTCCAATTCAGCTCTGGACAGCTGGAGATAGGAGAGTGTGCTGCTTGGAGCAGCTGGTGACAAGAATAGAGAAGTGGGAAGGTGAGGACTGGATCCACTTCCAGGTAGGAATTAGATTCATGTTGATCCTTACCATGCAGTTAGGAACGAAGGTGGGATCTGCCCACCATGCCCCTTCATTAATGCAGTTAGTGCGTGTGTTTCCCAAACTCTTTGCCACAAGCTTGGAACTACTTTTACAATTTCTGAAGCACTTCTCTGGGGGCAGTGAGAGGATGGGGCCAGTGGGGCCAGGTGAGTCCCCGGGAAAGGTAGCAGGGTCTGCTTGCTGCCGAGTGGAAACCCCAGGTTCTGCTCAGCGTGACTTGTCTCAGCCAGTAAAGGAGAGACTAAGGTGGGGGAGGAGAAAGATGCCTTTATTTCACTGCACAAGGAAAAGAACAGTCGGGGCTGCTGCCGCCAAGACTGCTCAGCAAGTGTGAGGGGGAAGATTACTTTTAAGGGGTTTACAAGTAGGAAGTTCATACGAGTTACATCAGCAGCATTCTTAACCATACTACGGAGGCACAATGGGTTTACATATAACTTCATGCATCACATGTTCAGAAAATGTCGGTTAAACTCCACCTAGAAGCAGGGGAGTTAGTATGTGTGAGGTCTAAAAGTTTATCCTGAATGTCAACATGGCACCTAAACTGGTTTCCGCCAGTTTCCTCTAGTTTGGGGCAGCAGTCAAGGAGAGGGAAACCAGGATTTTAATGTAATGCTACGGGGCAGTGGAATTTTCCACAGCCTGGGGACCTCTGTCTTATGCTCAGGCTTAAACTAATGAGTAAGGGATCCTGGAGGACTGAAATGGGGTCCCTCTGAGACAGAGGCAGGGGTCTGCTTTCTCCCATGCCATCCTGGATAACTGAGCTCATCCTCAGTGCCCTCAGGAATTCCCACTTGGTGGGTGAGGGGCACCAGTGCATCAGGGGCCAAACCACAGAGGAGCTTCCTGCATTCCCTTACTCTGGGGTTCTCCCCACAGGCCCCAGACCCCAGGATGGAGCCTAGTCCTCCCGTCTGCACTGCATGGGTGTGGGTCTCACCCTCGGCCAACCTTGCAAAGTGTGAACCCACCTTTTGTCCAGGTGACAACTAAAGGAGCCCCAAAGCACCTGAGGACCCTCCTCCACTGGGCTAGTCCACATTTCCCCGGAGAGGAATCAACCTCATGAGTGTTTTCTGGAATTTTAAACCTACTTCTGAAGACAAGGAGGAGCAAGAGACCAGTTTGGGGGTGAGCATACTGGGAATGCACAGAGAAAAAGAATAGGAAAGAAATTTTCTAAGAGAGGGAAGGGTGTCTCCTGAAGGCCTCTATTCAAAGAACACTCCACCCTCACCCTGACCCTGATAGATCTAAGACAATCCTTTACATTTCTGAATTCCCACTGGCATAGGGGACCCGTATAATTTTTTTTTTTTTTACCCAGACAGGACTATTTGAGGAGCTAAAGGGGTATTGTGATGCCGGCTCAGTGGGCGTAAACCAGGATGGTCCAGAACACACCGGATCACATGGTCACCCAAGCCCAAGGAGGGTGAGAAGAAGAGAGGAGAGCACTGATGCTCCACCTCCTGGAGGTGTTGAGTGCCGGGGGATTCCCTAGGGGCTGCCAGCTCCAGCTCTGGTTTGCAGTCCCTGCCCCCCATCCATCCTCTTTCAACTCCAGCCCAAATCCACACTGACACTGAGTTTAGCCCAAGGAAATACTCAGAGATTTAACTAAGTACAAGGATATTCCATGCAGCATCATTTATAATGGCTAAAACCACAGAAACAACTGGAACTTCCAATGATGGATGTGGGGGAAAGAACCAGTGTGTCACTGGTAGACTCAATCATCACGTTCAAGATAACCCCTCAGTCCTCTGCTCCTAGACTTCACCTTCTTAGCAGAAAGTTCAACCTCTTCCCTGGGTTACCCCTCACTTCCCCCCACCCCCAATATTCCCAAGAATCCCCAGGTATATTCATATAAGCAACCTAAATGTCCTGGGACCTACCAGATTATGAGTCCTGATAAAGACATTCCCCTCCCTGACTCTGCCCCAGCTTCCTTTGGGCATCCCCAATCCATCCGACTTGTTGTACATGCCTGAGATCCCAATGAGAACTGCATTCAAGTTCATGTCCCTGGGACTCCTCGCCCAGGTCAAATTGAGGGGTGACTGGGATCTGGGTTCAGGGTCCCTGAAGAGGCCCCAGCCGCCAAGAAGCTCCCATCTCTGGTTGTTTGAAGGTTGTCCACCAAAACACTCAGAGGTCCTCTAGGGGGTGCCGTTGCCTAAGGCACATGCCAGCTGCCCTAAGCCAGTCCACTCAGACCAGGGCAAAAGAATCTGCTACGGCTGAAAAATCCATTCAAAAGAATGCTGCACAGGCATTTCCAATCATGTATTCAAGGAGATAGATTAGGTAGAGAGATGAGATGGCTGGCTGGCTGGCAGATGGATGGATGGACGGACGGATGGACGGACGGACGGATGGATAGATAAGATAGAGACAGACAGATAAAATAGATTAAAGAGATTGAGAGAGACAGACAGATGGAAAGATACTTAGATGATAGATGATGGGTGGATGGATGGATGGATGGATAGAGAAATACTCATGATCTGATGCTAAGTGAAACTAGGACAAGCAGGATGATTGTTTTAATAACTCCTCATGTACAGTATTTCCAGTCACCCTGCCACGGTCCTACCTTGGACTTACCATCACCTCTGAAATCTGTTTCTAACACCCCATGTTCTAACCCCACCTTCCCATCCATCCAGTCCCGTAAATCCATTGCTCCCCGTCAACAATTCTCTTACCTTGTGGACACATTCAACCCATTTACTCCTACTACTTGTTAACCATCTTTTTAAATTATGAAATATGGCCTACACACAAGAGAGTTTTTTAAAAGGTCCGGTTTAAAGGCTAACAATGAAATAAATGCCACTGCCTCCCCCTCTCTACTTGAGGCAATAGAACATCCCTAAGACCCCCAAAAGGAGCCCCTGGGTGGTGCAAACGGTTAAGCACTCAAAAGGTTAATGGTTTGAACATACCTGGTGGTGCCTCGGCAGATAGCCCTGGTAATCTGCTTTTGAAAGGTCACATCTTTGAAAACCCTATGGAGCAGTTCTACTCTGCACACGTGAGGTCACCGTGAGTCAGAATTGACAGTAACCAACAACCCCATGTGCTCTCCCCAGTAGTATACCCCCTAAATTTTCTGTTTATCTCTCCCTCACCTTTGTTTTACCATGTTATTGTTATGTGCCATCGAGTTGATTCCAACTCATAGCGACACTATAGGACAGAGCAGAACTGCTCCATAGGGTTTCCAAGGAGTGGCTGGTCGATTTGAACTGCCGACCTTTTGGTTAGCAGCCTGAACTCCTAACCACTTCACCACCAGGGCACCCATGTGTAAATGTACTGAAATAATGCATTCTTCAGTTTTGCCTCTTTCTGCATTATATATAAATGGAATCATACAGTATGTATTATTTTGTGACATTTTAAAATTTTTCATTCAAATTGGTTTTGAGATACATCCGTATTGATGCATACACCCTATGGTTCATTCATTTTCACTGCTATGTCATGACACATTATATGAATATTTCACAAGGCTTTTATTCATTTTACCTTTGGTGGCCTTTTGGATTGTTTCCAGTTTGGGTTTTTGTTGTGTTTTTGTGTCTGCTCTTGTTCTTGTTCTTGTGGTTTTGCTGTTATAAGAAATGCTGCCATAGGAGGGGCCAAGATGGCAGAGTAGTCAGACGCTTCTGGTGGACCCTCTTACAACAAAGACCCGAAAAAACAAGTGATTCAATTATATATGACAATCTAGGAGCCCTGAACATCTAAGGCAAAGTTGAGAAACTGGACTGAGTGGCAGGGGGAGGGAGAGATGGTTCGGAAGCAGCAAGGAGTTGCCAGACATGACCTGGCCAGAGCCAGGGCCCTTCAGGCCTGATCAGCTCATGGATGAGCAGTGAGGCAGGCAAGCAGCGGTGCTCAGGAGGCACGTTTTCTGCATCAGGAGAGACCCAGTGCCAGAGAGTCTACTTGGCCACCCAGAACCAGTGAGAAGCAGCCCACGAATGGCGAAAGATAAGTACTTGTGTCTGGCCTACCTCGCGGATCAAAAACACCCCCCTTAGGGAAATACCTCTCTCCCATTTACCTCCCCGCTCCCTGCTCTGCACTGGGTCCTGGACCGGCTTCAGCAATTGCCGAGTCCCCTGGGCCGGAAGTAAGATCCGTCACACACCCTGAGCCATTCTCCTAGCCTTGGAGAGTGAACAAATTAACAAATGGGAAAAAATAAACTGTCGGCTCCCCAAAGCCACGAACCCAGGGTAGGCACAGGTCCTTTGCGTAGGCACAGGCATAAGGGATCCATGGACTTGGAGTGCCTTTCCCCTTGCAGAGACTTCTGTGGGCCCATTTCAACAGCATAGGCCCTCATTACCACAGTACAACAGGGTATATACCTGAAGTCTAACTTGAACTGTTGCAGCTATGAAGTGGCAGGTTTATGACATTTGACACTGCTCTGCCCATTAAGCACGGTCTTCACCTGCCCACATCAGGGGCCTGAGGACTGGTGGCTCCACCCATGCCACCTAGCCACCTGCGATAGGGGCCCAAGAATAAGAGGTGCCCCCCAGTCCTTGCAGCCAACAGCAGTGGGTGCTCATAGTCCGGCTTCAAAACCCACGCACCTACGCGCTCTAGGGAACAGGGACATGCCTTCCTCCTAGACACTCGGGGGTGGCCTCAGCCCCCTTACTTGCTCAGAGTGTGTCCCCCTGATGCAGCCAGATGCCTGTGCCTACACCAATCACCCATGCCTGTCTAGGACTGTAGGTGAGAGCCTACACCACACACTTGGTGGCTATCTACCTGTGCACCTGAGCTGAATCCATACAGGAGGAGTGAGCGGACTCCTGAGCTCACATACCTAATAATAGATCTAACCATCTGGTAACAGGACATTAGAGTTTCAAAGTTGCCAATAATCAAACTAGCTCATACAAGCAGCCTATTTGGGCATATCAAAACAAAACAAGAAGCTAGGACACAGTAAGCAAACATGAAATAAATAAATATAATAACTTATTGATGGCTTGAAGACAACAGTCAATACCAAATCACATAAAGAGATAATCCATGATGGCTTCAGCAAGCTCCCAAAATAAAGAATCTAGAAATTTTCCAGAGGAGGAAAATTTCTTGGGATCTCTGGAAAATTTCTTGGGATTACCAGAGGCAGAATACAAAAGATTAATATACAGAACTCTTCAAGAAATTAGGAAGGAAATTAAGCAAAACACAGAACACGCAATACAGGAAATTAAAAAGATTAAAGAAGAGCATAATGACAAATTTAACAGGCTGAAAGAATCCACAGAGAGACAGCAATCAGAAATCCAGAAGATTAACAATAAAATTTCAGAATCAGACAACTCAATAGAATAGGAGCAGAATTGAGGCAATGGAAGTCAGAATTAGTGAGACTGAAGATAAAGCACTTGACACCAACTTATTTGATGAAAAATCAGATAAAAGGATTTTAAAAAATGAAGAAACCCTAAGAATTATGTGGGACTCTATCAAGAGGAATAACATACAAGTGATTGGAGTACCAGAATGGGGGGAGGGGGGATAACAG
>NW_004444064.1:6189521-6210949 GCF_000243295.1 Trichechus manatus latirostris
TGTCACTGAACTGTGCATGTAGAAATTGTTGAAATGGTGTATCTTTGGCTATGTGTATTTTCACCAAAAAAATGTTGAGAATTTAGAGGGTTGATATGTTGTGGGGTTGTTAACCAACGTCATAAAACAATATATGTACTACTGTTTCATGAGAAACTATTTGTTCTGTAAGCTTTCACCTGAAGTACAATTTAAAAAAAAATGGGCAAAGGATATGAACAGGCACCTCACCAAAGAAGATATTCAGGAGGCTAACAGACACATGAAGAAATGCTTGGGATCACTAGCCATTAGAGAAATGCAGATTAAAACTACAATGAGATATCATCTCACCCCAACAAGGCTAGCATTAATCCAAAAAACACAAAATAATAAATGCTGGAGAGGTTGTGGAGACACTGGAACATTTGTACTTTGTTGGTGGGAATGTAAAATGGTACAACCACTTTGGAAATCAATTTGACACTTCCTTAAAAAGCTAGAAATAGAAGTCCCATACGATCCAGCTATCCCGTTTTTGGAATATATCCTAGAGAAATAAGAGCCGTCACATGAATAGATATATGCACACCCATGTTCATTGCTGCACTGTTCACAATAGCAAAAAGATGGAAACAACCTAGGTGCCCATCAACGGACGAATGGATAAACAGATTATGGTATATCCACACAATGGAATACTGCGCAACGATAAAGAACAACGATGAAGCCATGAAACATCTTATAACATGGAGGAATCCGGAGGGCATTATGCTGAGTGAATTTATTCAGTCATAGAAGGACAAATATTGTATAAGACCACTATTATAAGAACTCAAGAAAAAGTTTAAACACAGAAGACAACATTCTTTGATGGTTACGAGGGTGAGGAGGGAGGGTGAGTGTTATTCACTAACTAGATAGTAGACAAGTATTATCTTAGGTGAAGGGTAGGACAGCACACACTACAGGGGAAGTCAGCATAGCTAGACTAAACCAAAGCTAAGAAGTTTCCTGAATACAATCAAACACTTTGAGGGACAAAGTAGCAGGGGTAAGGATCTGGGGGCAGTGCTTTCAGGGGACATCTAGGTCAACTGGCATAACAAATCTTATCAAGAAAGTGTTCTGCATGCTACTTCAGTGAGTGGCATCTGGGGTCTTAAAAGCTTGCAAGTGGCCATTTAAGATGCATCAGTTGGTCTCAACCACCTGGAGTAAAGGAGAATGAAGAACACCAAAGTCACAAGGAAAGTAGTAGCCCAAGAGACAGAAAGGGCCACATAAACCAGATACTTCATCAGCCTGAGACCAGAACTAGATGGTGCCCAGCTACCATCAATGACCGCCCTGACAAGGAACACAACTGACAGTCCCTGATGGAGCAGGAGAAAGGTGGGGTGCAGAACTCAAATTCTAGTAAAAGGACTAGACTTAATGGTCTGAGGCTGGAGGAACCCCAGAAAGCATGGCCCCTGGATTCTTTATCAGCCCAGAACTAAAATAATTTCTGAAGCCAACTCCTCAGACAGGGATTGGACTGGACAGTGGGACATAAAGTGATACTCGTGAGGAGTGTACCTCTTAGCTCAAGTAGATACAAGGGACTAAACGGGCAGTTTTTCCAGAGGTGAGATGGGAAGTCAGAGAAGGTTAGGAGCTGGTTGAATGGACATGGGGAATCAGGGGTGGAAAGGAGGAGTGTGCTGTCACAGTATGGGGAGAGCAATTAGGGTCACATAACAATGTACGTATAAATTTGTGTATGACAGACTAACTTGAAATGTAAACTTCATTTAAACTACAACAATAAAAAATTTAAAATATATATATAAAGAAATGCTGTTTTGAATGTATAAAGATACAAGATGCCTGTTTATGTTTTTGTGCCTTTTTTCTCCTAGATTATCTTTGTTTTTATTATGCTTTGTAGGCATTCTTTATTTATTCTGGATACTAATTCTTCCTCAATGATATGGAGGCAAATGTTTCTCTCAGTTTGTGTCTTGTCTTTTTATTCTCTCTTGTTGTTGTTAGTTACTTACCATCGAGTCAGTTACAACTCATAGCAACCTTATATATAACAGAACAAAATGTTGCCAGGTCCTGCACCATCCTCAACAACAGCAATATTTTGTACGTGTGTTTATGAATGCAATTGGCCTATAATTTTTCTTTCTTGTAGTGTCTTTCTCTGGCTTTGGAATCAAGGTTATAATTATTTCATAAATAAAGGGGGGCTTGTTTTCTATTTTTCTTTTCTCCAAAAGAGTTTGTATAAAAATGAAACTATACATTCCTCAGATATTGGTGGTACAACCACCTGTAAACATTTAGACCTGATGTTTTCTATTTAGAAATATTTTTTAATACTAATTCAATTTTTTTTTAATGGTTAAAGACTTATTTGTTTTTTTCCCTGAGTCGATTTTGGCAAGTTGTCATTTTCCTTGTTTTTTATTTTTATTTTTTAAATTACCACTTTGTGTAAGTATTCAAGTGTATGGACATAAAGTTCTCATTGTGACCTCTGATCTCCTTTTCAATCTCCACTGAGGATTATGAACGGAACATGTAATTATACTCTCTTTTCACCCATTGTTCTTTATACCGCTTGGTCTTTTTTTCTTGATTAACCTGGAGAGGTGCATCAATTTTATTAGATTTTTTAATTTTTTGGCTCTCCATAGCATGTTGTTTTCTATTTTATTAATTTCTATTCATTTGTTTATTATTTTCATTCTATGTTTTCTGGATTTATTCCGCTATTAAGTTTCTTAACTTCTTACATAGTTACTTAACTTGTTAATCGTTATCTTTTCTCTAATGTAAGCGTGTAAGATATGCTGTTGTTGTCACCTGATGTTGAGTCAGCTCCAACTCATGGTGACCTTACATATAACAGAACAAAACATTGCCTGGCCCTGCGCCATCTTCATGATCATTGGTATGTTTGAGTCCATTGCTGCAGCTATTGAGTCAATCCATCTCATTGAGAGTTTCCCTCATTTTCGCTGACTCTGTACCAAACATGATGTCCTTTCCTAGTGATTGATCTTTTCTGATGACATGCCCAAAGCAAGCAAGCCCAAGTCTCACCATCCTTGCTTCTAAGGTGCATTCTGGTTGTATTTCTTGTAAGACTGATCTGTTCATTCTTCTGGCAGTTCGTGGTATATTCAATATTCTTTGTCAACACCACAATTCATATGCATCAATTCTTCTTCTGGCTTCCTTTTTCATTGTCCAGCTTTCACACGCTTATGAGACTATTGAAAAGACCATGGTTTGGGTCAGGTGCACCTTTAGGCATCAAAGTGACATCTTCGCTTTTTAAAACTTTATCAGCTTAGTTGATGGGCCAGTTCAGGCTCTTTATGGAGAACTGTTGGAGTGAACAGACAACCTTGCCTAGGCAGGAGTCTGTTACTCCACCTCGGTTCATAAAACTTCAAACGGAAGCACAAGTTGAAGCAACACAGATAATTCTGTAGTTAGACACCAGGGTTTGATTGAATGTTTATTTATATGCCTATCTTTATCCCACCCTGATCCAAAAATTATTAAAGTCAAGTAACATGGGCTTAAGTCCTGGACATTTGGTATGTTCAAAGGAACTAAA
The DNA here is from genome assembly GCF_000243295.1 of Trichechus manatus latirostris. NCBI lineage: Eukaryota > Metazoa > Chordata > Mammalia > Sirenia > Trichechidae > Trichechus > Trichechus manatus. The sequence continues at coordinate 6,193,123 of NW_004444064.1, forward strand.
AATACTGAGGAGACAGCATTACTGGCATGAAACAAACAAACAAACAAAAAAAAACAGAAAATAACAAATGTTGGAGAGGCTGCAAGGAGCTTGGAACTCTTATGCACTGCTGGCTGGAAGGCAAAATGGTGCAACCATTTTGGAAAACGATATGACTCTTCCTTTAAAAGCTAGAAATACCATACAATCCAGCAATCGCATTCCTAGGAATATATCCTAGAGAAATAAGAGCTGTCACATGAATAGACACGTGCACACCCACATTCTTTGCAGCATTGTTCACAATAGTAAAAAGATGGAAACAACCTAAGTGCCCATCAACAGATGAATGGATAAACAAACTATGGTACATACACACAATGGAGTACTATGCGACAATAAAGAACAATAATGAATCTACAAAGCATCTCACAACGTGGATGAATCTGGAAGGCATTACGCTGAGTGAAACAAGTCAGTCACAAAAGGATAAATATTGTATGACACCACTACTGTAAAAACTCATGAAAAGATTTATACACAAAAAGAAACAATCTCTGATGGTTATGAGGGAGGGGAGGGGTGGGGAGGGAAAAACACTAAACAGACAATAGATAAGTGGTAACTCTGATGAAGGGTAAGACAGTACACAATACTGGGGAAGCTAACACAACTTGTCCAAGGCAAGGTCATGGAAGCTTCAAAGACATCCAAACTCCCGCAGGGACCGGATTACTGGGCTAAGGGCTGTGGGGACCATGGTCTTGGGGAACACCTAGCTCAATAGGCATAACATAGTTTACAAAGAAAACGGTCTACATTCTACTTTGGTGAGTACTGTCTGGGGTCTTAAAAGCTTGTCAGTGGCCATCTAAGATACTCAACTGGTCTCACTCAGCCTGGAGCAAGGAATAATGAAGAAAACCAAAGACACAAGAGAAAGATTAGTCCAAAGGACTAATCGACCACAAGTAGCACAGCCGCCACCAGACTAAGTCCAGCACAACTAGATGGTGCCCGGCTACCACCACCGACTGCTTGGACTGGGATCACAACAGAGGGTCCCGGACAGAGCTGGAGAAAAATGTAGGACAAAATTCTAACTCAAAAAAAAAAAAAAGACCAGACTTACTGGTCTGACAGAGACTGGAGAAACCCAGAGAGTATGGCTCCCAGACACCCTTATAGCTTAGTAATGAAGTCACTCCTGAGGTTCACCCTTCAGCCAAAGATTAGACAGGCCCATAAAACAAAACAAGACTAACAGGGCACACCAGCCTAGGGGCAAGGACAAGAAGGCAGGAGGGGACAGGAAAGCCAGTAATGGGGAACCCAGTTGGAGAAGGGCAGTGTTGACAGGTCATGGGGTTGGTAACCTATGTTACAAAACAATATGTGTATTAGTTGTTTAATGAGAAGCTAGTTTGCTCTTTAAACCTTCATCTAAAGTACAATAAAAATAAAATAACATAAAAATTTCTGGGAGAGAGGCTAAAACGAAGGGAGAGGACTTTTTGATAAACGACACAAGAAAGTAAATTTAGCCACTTCTTCTATTTGGGTCAAGCTGAAGATTTGAAAAGGAGGTTTGCACACATTAATAACAACAAACATTTGCAAGTGTACCCGGTGCTGTGATCCATTTACAGTTCTACAGTTTACACTGTCCAAGAGAAAAATTAATAACAGACATCCTACTTTGATTTTAAGGTTTTTCTTACCCATGACCAAATATTAACCCAAAATTAATCCTGCCAATGGCTTTCTTTTCCATCTAAAGTTGCTAATCTTTTCTTTCCTGTTCAAAGCCAGGCTTACTTAATTTAAACTTCAAAAGGTATCACGGCTGCAGGTGGGTGGAGGGCCAGTGCGGTGCAATAAATTACCTAATATGGCCCTTCTAGCCATAGTCTTTGTGACTCACGCACAATGATTGAGTGGGGCTATGCAAATAAGGCATATGGAACCCTAACAAAGGGATTGGTCCATTTGGTCATCCCACCAGGCTAAAATGAGCCATTTTAAGGGTAGGGGAGGATCTCACGAAGGCAGAAGAGCCAGGAGTGGAGTAGGTCCCTCGGACCTGAGATCCCTGCCCTGAGAAGTTCCTGGAACCAGGAAATGGACAGACAGAGCCGTAACACTGAAGGCAATGAGAAGTGGTGGCAGAGAAATAGTGGCAGCAGAGGCAGGAAACAATGCAGTAGACTTCCCAGCCAACGGAGCAAGAAAGCTGAGCACCTTCTGGCACAGAGCTTGCTGGCTGGAGTAGGGTGCATCTGCACTTGGTGGAGCTGGGTTTGCCGACCCATGGAGCTAGAGCTGAGCGGCTTCAGGCCAAGGCTTACTGGAGGAGTGGGGTGCCTCTGGGCCCTTAACCGCAGAGCTAAAAGAGCTTTGTAACACTTGCCCAAGCAGGGCAGAGGCCAAGGGGCCGAAGGCCAGAGACCTGCCTATAGGCACGGCTGAGAAGAGGCTGTCCTGATGGAAGAACTATATCCTGAGTGTTCCTGAGCCTGAATTATAACCTGTTACTTCCTTAATAAACCCCATAAGCGTGAATATTGTCTGTGAGTTCTGTGTGACCATTGCAATGAATTATTGAACTCAGCAGAGAAGCAGAGAGTGCCATGGGAGGGACGGCTGGTGTCAGAATTGGTAAAAATGGCAGAGACAGGAGGCATGTCTGACCTCCGCCTCATAGGAATCAGCCTTGGGCCATTGATTTTGATTCTCCTTCCCCCTTGTGAAGTTAGAGAAGCTCAGACACCTCCGCCATGCCATTTTTACAGCCAGAGACACCTTGTGACCTGATATCCATTTATTTCAGGGTTTATTTCAGGGCAGGGTTCAAACATGTTAAGATTAGCCAGTAGTTGGTCTTCTATTTTCTCCCTCCTCTTCTCTTTATAAGCCTCATTGTCACTAGCCCACTTTAAGCCATTTGCTTTGTTTTAGAATCAGAATGGTCTCCCTATATACATATAGAATAACTGTTCAGAATAAACCTTACACTTCAGTTCCTTTCAGTTTTGATTACTCTTAACAACATGAATGAACCACGATTCCTCACAAGAACTCTAAGTCGGAACAATGATAATCCTCAGTGTCAGGAGAAGCAGTGAGGCATAGAGAGTAACAAGGAGGCAGCTCACAGAGCCCACAAGTGGCTGAGCCAAAGCTAACCTCAAGACTTTGCTGTCCTGTCTCTCATGGCCTTAGGGTAATATTTCTTCCTTTGCTTTCTTGGATAATATTACCCTGTGTTGTCTGTTAGCATAATCAGATTTCCAGACTTCTCACCAACTCCAAACACATGCTTAGCCTTCCAAGAGTTCACATGGACAATCTTTTTTTTTTTTTTAATTTCTTTTGGGGGGGAGGGGGCAGGAAATCTTTTTTTTAAATTGTACTTTAGATGAAGGTTTACAGAACAAATAGTTTCTCATTAAACAGTTAGTACACTTAATATTTTACGACAATGGTTAACAACCTTACGACATATCAACCCTGTCTGTTCTCAACCTCGGGCTCCCTATTACCAGCTTTCCTGTCCCCTCCTGCCTTCTAGTCCTTGTCCCTGGAGGGTTGTGCCCCATTAGTCTCGTTGTGTTTTATGGGGCCATCTAATCCTTGGCTAAAGGGTGAACCTCGGGAGTGACTTCATTACTGAGCTAAAAGGGTGGACAATCTTATTTTTAACACCACCTGCATGGAAGCAATGAAGCCACCGGGGAGAAGCGATGGGAACAGCACACGCTTGGACGTGGAGACTGAGCCCGGCTGTGGGACAGCGTATCCATGTCCATGCTGAGTGCTTAGCAACCAAGAGGAAACGCACCCAGGGTTGGTATACACCATCCTCAAGAACTAATGGCAGTCTCGCTGATGGTGACTGAACCCAGTGTCGGGAAGCAATGGCCAGGCCAGACTGCTTGTCTTCTCTTCTTGAGTAACTCAGAGACTCTGCCCTGCGGAAGGAGAGTGCTGTCTGCTCCTGTTGGCCGTGGTTACAAAACAGGCAGAGTGTGGCTTCTGTGCGCCTGCGTCAGTCCACCTGGTTCATCGGAAGGCACTGCCAAACCCTGGGCAGCCGCAGCCTCAGCGCTCCTGGCTGGGACATTGTGCATGAACCATTCCCCCGACTGCCAGCCTGGGAGGACGCTTTCAAGAAACAGCCACAAGGGGAAATAAGCAAGGGGGTATTAGGGATTGAATTGTGTTCCCCAAAAAGATATGTTGAAGTCCTCACCGCAGTACCTGTGAATGTGACCCTCTTTGGAAATAGGGTCTTTTGTTAGGTCCCTGGGTGGCGCAAAAGGTTTGCACTCAACTACGAACCTGAAGGTTAGTGGTTCAAACTCACCCAGCAGTGCCGCAGAAGAAAGGCCTTCTCCTTCTGTAAAGATTACAGCCAAGAAAACCCTACAGAGCAATTATACTCTGTAACACGTGGGGTCACCATGAGTCACAATCGACTGGACAGCAACGGGTTTTGTTTCGTTTTGGTTGAAATGTTATCAGTTAACAAGGTCATACTGAAGTGAAGTGGGTCCTAATTTCTTCTGAGTGATGTTTTATAAAAGGGGGGAACAGATATGGAAACACTGGTGTCGAGTCCTTTTGGAGGCTCTGAGAGAGACTCTGTTCTATGCCTCTCTCTCTCTCTCAGCTTCTGGTGACTCCTGGCAATCCTTGGTGTTTCTCGGTTTCTTCTCGTGGAATCTTCCTCCTGTGCCCCTCTGTGTCTTTTCTTCTTTATAAGAAACCTCACAGAAGGGATTAGGACCCACTCTGCTCTAGTATGATCTCATGTTAACCTCACAGATAACATCTTCAAGGAAAGATGCTACTTCCAAACAAGGTCAGGTTCATAGGTACGAGGATTGGGACTTCAACATATCTTTTGGGGGGACACAGATCAATCCATAACTTCAACCATAGATCTATCCCCATGTTCTGATGGCATCCAATCTAGAACAAACCCCTACTTCCTGAGACCTTCCTCCAAATTTCCCAACCAAAGCCCAATATCCTACAACAGCCTCTTTCTAACACCTCCTCCTGAGATGCCCCATGATTCCCCACAGTGTGTGGTCTGCTTCCAACACATCTTGGTCAGCCTCAGCTGTGTTCCTGTGGTCTTTGGCTGAGGGGCGTGTTCAGTGATCATCCACTCATACCTAATGCCAAGCAACCCTGAGCCAAGCCTGTGCTGGGCCTGGTGACCCCCAAGAGCCAGACTCAGCTCTAGTCCTCAAGCTCAAGAGATATAGGGCTGCATATCCAGGGGGCTCCAGCCTGTCTCCAGTCTCTCCCATTCTTTTCCATCACATGTTGCCTCTACCAGCCCACCAGAATCTCTCTCTGCATTGCTAAATCCAGAGGTCCATTCTCGGGCCTCCTCTGGTCTGACATAGCTGGTCACTCCCTCCTCTTGATGCACCATCTGGGTACCGCCATCCTGGCTTCCTGGGTACCGCCATCTTCTGCTCCTCCTCCTCCTTCGGGCTGCCCCTCTTGGGCTGTTCAGTAGGTTCCTCTTCATATCCCCATCCTCTCAAGGTGAGATGCCCCAGAGCTCAGTCCTTGCACTCCCTCTCCTTTCTAATCACATTCATCCTCTAGTCAATCCACCCAGTTTCCTTCATTAAATGCCCTCTCTGTGTGGGTGGTCCCTGAGTTCCACTCCCATACATCCAACTGCCTTCTTAACAACTCCATGTGGATGGCTAACAGGGACCTCCCACTAGCATATTCTATCAGTCAGGGGTCTCCAGAAAAACAGAACCAACGGGAGATATATAGATATCTAGATCTAGACTTAGACCTAAACATATAGATATAGATATAAAGTCCCTGGGTGACGCTACAGTTAAGCACTGGGCTACTAACCAAAAAGTTGGCAGTTCGAACCTACCTTGAAGTACCTGAGAAGAAAGGCCTGGCGATCTCCTTATGAAAGGTCACAGCCTTGAAAATCCTATGGAGCACAGTTCTACTATGCAATATATGGGGTCACCATGAGTCGGAATCAACTCAACAGCAACTTGTTTGCTTTCAATATAGAAAGAGAGAGAGAGAAAAAAAAAGAGAGAGGTAGGTAGGTAGATAGATAGACAGATATTGATTTATTTTAAGGAATTTGCTCACACTATGGTGGGGTCTGGTTGGGCAAATCCAAAATCTGTAGGGCAGGCTGGTAGGCTGGAAACTCTGGCAAGGTGTCTATGTTGCAGTCTTGAGGCCGAATTCCTTCTTCCTTTGGAAATGCTCCTTTTTTGCTCTTAAGGTCAACTAACTGGATGAGGCCCACTCACACTGAATAATACCCTTTACTTACAGTCAATGGACTGTAAATGATAACCACATCTACAAAACACCTTCACGACAACATTCAGACTAGTGTTTGACCAAACAACAGGGGACCACAGCTTAGCCAAGTGGGCACATAAAACGAGATTAGCCATCACATATGTCCTACCCCAAGCTCCTGATATTTACTCCATAAACCAGCTCCTACTACATGACTAGGTCCCTCCTTCCCTTAGGTCTTGACTCAAAAATCACCATGTTGGTGAGGGCTTCCACCTATGACGTTGCCAAGGTTTGCTGTAGGTAGAATGTACTTTTTCACTCTTCTGACTTGTTGCTGGGCCTTGTGACTTGCTTCGGATAATGGAGTGTGAGTGGCTGTACTGTCAGCCATGCCCAGTGGAGGCTGTCTGTATGCTGACCTGATTTGCTCTGCACCAAGAGAAGAATACGGCCAGGTAGTCATTGTTCCTGCAGTCTGAGTCCCAGAAGACAGACATGTGGAGCGGATCTCAGCCCAACCCAAAGCCTAGAGCAGAACCAACTGGTCAAACTTCAGACCTGGCAGTAGAAATCAGTGTTTGTGGTTGTAAGCTACTGAGATTTGGAGTGGCTTGTTATACAGCATCATCACAACAAGTGCTGACTAATACGTGAGGATTTCCTCCCACGACACTTCACATCCTCCTTCCTTGCTTTAATTTTTTTCTCCTTAGCACGTACTACTCACTAACGTGCACTATATCCTCCTTATTTGTCTTGCTTATTGTCCTCTTTCCCTGTTAGAAGGGAAGCTCCATGAGGGTGATGGCTGTGGTCAAAATAGCTTCCAGTGAGCAAAACCTTGCTTTGAAGCAAAGGCTTAGCTGTGCTCCAAGTCGGGTCAGTCTCCACATTGACATGGTTTGATCTGCACCATGAGAAGAGTACACCCAGGTAGACACTGTTCCCACAGGCTGAGTTCCAGAGGAGAAATACGTGGCGCATGTGTGGCTTTTCCTTATATGTCTAGTGACAGCTTCTACTCCAGGTACAGACATTAAGAGAATTGTGCTGGGGTCATTTCTGTTCTCCCTTCCTGTGCTTTTAATCATTTGCTGTGGTCAGCTGAATAATGTCTCCCCCCGCCCACCAAAGATGTCCACATCTAATCCCCAGGACCTGTGAACTTGTTACCTTACATGATGTTTTAGTCATCTAGTGCTGCTCTAACAGAAATACCACAAGTGGATGGCTTTAATAAAGAGAAATTTATTCTCTCACAGTCTAGGAGGCTACAAGTCCAAATTCAGGGCATCAGCTCCGGGGGAAGGCTTTCTGTCTCTGCGGGCTCTGGAGGAAGGTCCTTGTCATCAGTCTTCCCTTGGTCTGGGAGCTTCTCAGTGCAGGAACCTCAGGTCCAAAGGACTCACTCTACTCCCAGCGCTGCTTTCTTGGTGGTATGAGCTCCCCATTTCTCTCAGCCCGCTTCTCTCTTTTATATCTCAAAAGAGATTGGCTTAAGACACTAACTAATCCTGTAGATCTCATCAACATAACTCCTGCTAATCCATCTTATTAACATCATAGTGACAGGATTTACAATACATAGGAAACTTTCATCAAATGACAAAATGGTGGATAATCGCACAATACTGGGAATCATGGCCTAAACAAGTTGATACATATTTTGGGGGGACACAATTGAATCCATGACATGTGGCAGTTAAGAATCTTGACATGAGCAAGATTATCCTGGATTATCCAGGTGGGCTCTAACTGTAATCACAAGGCTCCTTATAAGAGGAAGACGGAGGCAAGAGAGTCAGAGAAGAAGATGTGAAGAGGGAAGCAAAGGTAGGAGTGAGGTGGGGCCACAAGCCAAGGAATGCAGGCAGCCTCTAAAAGCTGGAAAAGACAAGGAAATGGATCCTCTCATTGAACTTGCAAAAGGAACACAACTCTGTTGACACCTTGATTTTAACCCCCAGAAAACAAAACAAAACACAAACCAAACCCATTGCCACTGAGTCAATTCCAACTCATAGCGACCCTATAGGACAGAGTAGAACCACCCCATAGGGTTTCCAAGGAGCAGCTGGTAGATTCGAACTGCCAACCTTCTGGTTAGCAGCCATAGCTCTTAACCACTGCACCATCAGGGTTCTGATGTTAGCCCAATGAGATCCATTTCAGATTTCTGACCTCTGGGTCTGTAAGATAGTAAATTTTTGCTGTTTAAGCCGCTAAGTTTGTGGTACTTTGTTACAGCAGCGTTAGAAAACTTGCGTAAAGCATAATGTTAATTTAGACCCCTGCTCCAGCTATGTACATTTAGACCACCATCCTTGTCAGTATGGCTGGGGAAAGAAGGAAAAAGGTCCTCAGTCACTTTAGGGTTCTTTCCCCAAAACCATACAGGGCATGCAGTCAAGAATGTTCTATGCCTACTTCACAAAGTTACAACAGCTTTGAAAATTGTCAAAAGTAGATTTCAAACTGGATCAGACCAAAAAGCAGACCAAACTGAAAAACAGAGAACTCGCTGTTGCTGTGTGCCATCAAGTCAATTCTGACTCATAGAGACCTAATGTGACAGAGTAAAACTGCCCCATAGGGTTTCCTAGGCTGTAATATTTACAGGATCAGATCACCAGGTCTTTTCCCCAGTGGAGTGACTGGTGGATTCAAACTGCCAACCTTCAGTTAGCAGCTGAGCACTTAATCATTGTGCCACCAGCGCTCCTTAGAGAACTCATTAATATCTTCTAAACTGGGGCCAAAATAATGGGGAACCCAGTCCATTCTGGAATGCCCTGGTGGATGCCTCACAGTTCAACTCAGTTCAGCTCGGTAGTCATTGTGTACCACCCACAGGCCAAGCATTGTGCTGGGCCCTGGAGGCACAAAGACAGGATGATGGGCAATGCACAATAATATGATCCCATGGGAAACATGGTATTTTCAATTGCATCATATGCATGCGAAAGCTGGACAATGAATAAGGAACACTGAAGAAGAATTGACACCTTTGAACTGTGGTGTTGGCGAAGAATATTGAATATACCATGAACTGCCAAAAGAACGAACATATCTGTCTTGGAAGAAGTACAACCAGAATGCTCCTTAGAAGCAAGGATGGCGAGACTATGTCTTACATACTTTGGACATGTCGTCAGGAGGGATCAGTCCCTGGAGAAGGACATCATGCTTGGTAAAGTACAGGGTTAGCGAAAAAGAGAAAGACCCTGGACAAGATGAATTGACACAGTGGCTGCAACAATGGGCTCAAGCATAGCAACGATTGTGAGGATGGCACAGGACCAGGCAGTGTTTCGTTCTGTAGTACATAGGGTTGCTATGAGTCGGAACCAACTCAATGGCACATAACAACAACAACAACGGGAACCAGGGGTCACCTCGCCCTCTTGTTACTACAAAGTCTACCTCTCCTACTTGTTCACTCTATTCCCGAATGTGACCCGTTTGGTCCTATGTAGCATATGCTGTCCTCCTCCCCTAGACTGTGAGTACATGTGACCGATAAACTGCTTCCCATCTCACCTGTTCAGTATCAGCTTTGTATGTTCAGCCATCCCCATAACCCTAGGGCGGGAATCCCTCCCTCACCAATGGAGTGAAGAGGAGGTGATAAAAACTCTATGAGGTGTTCTTGTCCAAAAAGTTGAACCTAAATTGAATCAAGACTCTAGCTGACCTTTAGTTTACAGGAGATACTGGGAGTAGAGGAACAATTAAATGACCCATCAGGGAAAACTACAGACATATCCAAAATGTGGACTAGTATCAGTGGTTCTCAGTCTATAATGTGCACAGAGATCACCTGGAGATCTTGTTAAAACTCACCTTCTGATTCAGAAGGTCCAGGGTGGGTCCCCAGATTCTGCATTTCCAATAAACCCCCAGCTGATCCTGATGCTGCTGGCCAAGGACTCCACTGTGAGTAGGGAGGGCCTATTGGACAACTGACCCATATTTTGCAGCAAATTCAAGGCCTGGGGGAGGAAAAAGTAGGGTCATGTACAAAGACTTGCAAGGCATAACAGCCAGATCCAAGGTGAGGACCTTGTTAGGATCCTGACTTAAATAAACTCACTGTAAAAAAAAAAGATATTTTGAGACAATTGGGGAAATTTGGATGCAGACTGAGTGTCTCAATCTGGGTTCTCTAGAGGAGCAAAACCAGTGCAGTGTATATATAAATATATATAGAGAGATTTACTTCAAGGAACTGGCTCACACAATTGTGCAGGCTGGCAAGTCCCAAATCTGTGGATCAAGTGGCAGGCTGAAGGCTTCTGCTGGTTCACAGGGTTGCAAGGGCTGGTGAATCCAAAATCTGCAGATTAGGTGGCAGGCTGAAGATTTCTACAGGCTTACGTTCCAAGAACCAGAGGTCAGGCAAAGAGAAGAGTGCAGAGTTGAGAGAGAGAGACAGCCTTGCTGGAACATCCATTTATATAGTGGAGGCAGGCCACACCCCCAAGGAAATTCCCCTTTCAACTGATTGGCTGATCACATCAAACCATATTATGGAAGTGATTGCATTATATTACATTATGGAAGAGTAATCAGTCCAATGTCTGCCAAACCACTGAGAATCATAGCCTAGCCAAGTTGACACATAACATTAACACTGAGTATTACATGTTTTATTGTTAGTTTTGTTTGTGGTTGTGTAAAAACAGTCCATACTTTTTAGAGGTGTATCCTGAAGTGGGCACAGGGAAATGGCATGCTGTGTGGAATTTGGTTTAAAATGCTTTCAGGGAAAAAAAGTTAAAAAAAATAGGATAGATGGAGGGAATATAGGAATTTTTATAATTATAGAACATGCACAATGGCTATACAGGGTTCATTATGCCATTTGCTCTTTGCAGGACTACTTTTTGGTTTCAAAAAGACAGGACCACACTGGCTTCTTTTGCAACTGGCTTCTTCAATGTCACCACATGCAGTGGATGTGTCTTCACACAGGGCCTCTGTCTCCACCTCGCTCCTTCCAACAGCTAAATGAGATGACACGATGTGCGTGTATATCTGTGTGTCCAAGCAGTTGCTCAGTGATGGACATTTAGAGTGTCTTCAGAGGGGTTATTATAAATAACACCGCAGCAGCTACCTCTGCATACAAGTCTCTGTAGGAGCATTTGTGTAAGCAAATTCCCAGGAGTGGAATTGCTGAATCAAGTAACCAAATTTCAATCAAAATGAGAATTACAGTTCCTCTCTAGAACCTCCTTATAAGTTCACAAAAGTAGATACAAAATGAACAAGTGTAATATTTATATTCTTTTGTTCCTCTTGGGGAAATTGTACAAGTGAACTTCTCTAAACCTAGTTAGATAAGTGTGAAGAGTCCTTGACATGTCGAGATGAACGAGGTTATCTACAACTCTTTCTGTGGGTTTGTCCCAGATGCTCTCTTCCTATTAGAAGGAAAAAAGAAACAGCCCCATAGTGGCCCCATAGTGGCCCCGCAGCTGCCCCGTAGCACAGAGCTTGTGCCTACAGCCTGCTTTGGCCACTTCCCTGGTGACAGAGCCCCAGCTAGTAGGGATGGCCAGTCCTTATCTTTGACTCTCCAGTGGACAGTTTACAGAGTCCCTGGGTGGTACAAACGGTTAACACACTTGGCTGCTAACCAAAAGGTTAGGGGATCGAGTCTACCTCTCAACCTGTTGAACTGTCAACACTGCTCACTGCACCAACTCATGGTGCCAGACTGTCAAGGTCCAAGGCTGCCAACAAAAACACAACTTACACACAGGCAGTGGATGGAACAATGCTTTCCTCACATAGAGAAGAGACAAAAAGGTGAGATACAGCAGTGGTGCCAGTCTCCCTTGGCCAGCAGGTCACTCCCTGCAGTCAATGCAGGGCTGGTATTTTGTGCACACCCCTCTTGCGCTGCAGGTGAAGGACTCCATTCCCTCCTCACCAGGAACAGATATAGACCCAGGGCTGGCCAGGTGCCATATGGTGCACACATAAGCAGAGCAGAGAGAAAGCTTCTGTGTACCCAGAATAGGAAGGGAGTGTCCCTGATAAGGAGAAGAAACTAGGAGAGAGTGGCTTAGTCTCCTAGTGCTGCTATAACAAAAATATCACAAGTGGGTGGCTTTAATGAACAGAAATGTATTTTCTCACAGTTTAGGAGGCTAGAAGTCTGAATTCAGGGCACTAGCTTTAGAGGAAGGTTCTCTCTGTTGGCTCTGAGGGAATATCCTGTATCAGCTTCTCTGGGCACTCTTCTTTAAGTTCCTTGGAGATGTCCAGATGGCTGTAGCTTCCTCTGTTTGTGCTTGCCTCTGTGTCTAATCTGCTCTTTTTATAACTCAGAGGTGATTACATTCAGCACACAGCCTACACTTTGCAGAAGTTATCACTTGGGTTCACATGAGGTCATGCTGGAGCAGGGTGGGTCCTAATCCAATCTGAGTGGTGCCCTTAGAAGAGAAGAGAAGAGACCCAGGGAAGACAGCCATGTGAAGACGGAGGCAGAGATTGGAGTGAAGTGTCTACAAGCCAAGGAATGCCAGGCACCACCAGAAGCTGGAAGAGGCAAGGAAGGATCTTCCCCTAGAGCCTTCGGAGGGTTAATGGTCCTGCTGATACCCTGAATGCAGACTTCTGGCCTGCAGAACTGTGAGGGAATACATTTCCATTGTGGTAAGTCATCCAGATTGTGATTCTTTGTTATGGCAGCTGTAGGAAACACATCACCGAAACATCACCACAGGCCCCTGAGGCAGGACTGTGTAGTCCATATTCTACAGATGAAGAAGCTGAAGCAAAGAGAGGTGGAGAAACGTGACATCTGTGAGCACAAGGCCACATGCAGAAGGAGGCTGATCTGGGAGCTGGACCCAACATCTATGCTCTCTAGGCACGGAGGGAGCTGGAGGCAGAGTGGCGTCATGGGCTGTAGTGAGTTCAAGGGTAGTTGGGGTTGGTCAAGGAAAAAGATATGACCTCGAGATAGCAGCGCTGCACGACAAGCTATTTATTGGGGTCAACACACTGTCAGCTGCGTACAGAGGGAGGCCCCCTGCAGCAGGAGGCCCTCCAGAGACAAGGGTGGTTCAGGGAGCTATCAGAAGGGGAAGAGGACAAGGGAACACCCCTCGGGGGAGAGGAGAGAAAAAGAGGGCCTCACGTGTGCTTAGGTGATATCCCTTCACAGCAAGCTCAGGGTCTCTGGTAGAGAACTCTGAAGGGCAGCAGCTTGGGGTTCCTATAACTACTGGGTTCTGTCCGATCTAGGGCTAGTAGACATTGGGTGCAGTATCACAGGGTATGCAAAGCAGGCAGGCATGTTTGGGCTATTTTTAAAACAAGTGGATGTGTGGAAATTTGAGTTTGGCTTTCTGGACTAATGAGCCCAGCCTGTGATGAAGAAGTCAACAGCCTGGAGCCACAGGGTGCGACGGATGGATCACTTTGATATGGCCTTTCTCGCAGTGGTCTTGTAACTCCCACCAAGTGACTGGGTGGGACTATGCAAATAAGTGCTTGTGGCCCACCAAGAGGATTGGATAGTGTCATAGCTATCTAGTGGGGCCGTAACAGAAATAGCACAGGTGGATGGTTTTGACAAACAGAAATTTATTCTCTCACAGTTTAGGACACTAGAAGTCCGAATTCAGGGTGCTGGATCTAGGGGAAGGCTTTCTGTCTCCATTAGCTCTGGGGGAATGTCCTTGTCATCAATCTTCCCCTGGTCTAGGAGTTTCTCGGGCTCACTATCACCAAGAAGAAGAGATGGGAGTGGAGCACATCCTTCGGACCCAGGGTTCCCGAACTGAGAACCTCCTAGACTCAGGAGACAGAAAGAGAGAGAGCCCTGGAGACGGTGAGAAGCATTGGCAGAGCAACAGTGGCAGCAGAACCAGGAGACCGGTGCAAGATGGCACAGCGGGCTTCCTGGTCCATGGAGCAAGGCAGTTACAGTGGGTGTGCCAACCCACAGAGTGAGAGAGCTGACAGCCTTCAGGAAGGAAGCTTCCTGGAGGAGTGGGGTGCCCCTGGGCACTTACTGGCAGAGATAAAGAGCTTTGTAACACTTGCATGAGCAGGGCAGAGGCCAAGGGGCAGAAGGGCCAAGTGTCAGAAGAGGCCTGCCTGTGGGCACGGCTGAGAAGAGGCTGTCCTGATCAAAGAAGTACATCTCAAGTGTTTCCTGATGCTGAATTGTAACCTGTTACTTCCCTAATAAATCCCATAACTGTGAATATGGTGTGTGAATTCTGTGTGGCCATTACAATGAATTATGGAACCCAGCAGAGAACTAGAGAATGCCGTGAGAGGGACAGCTGGTGTCAGAAGTGGCAAAAAGGTTGGAGAGAGGATGTCTGACCTCTGTCTCATAGGAATCAGCTCAGCCTTGGGCTGTTGATCTTGATTCTCCTTTCCCCTTGTGAAGTTAGAGGTCAGATGCCCCCGCCACACCATTTTCAAAGGTCAGTACATAGAGGCTGTCTTTGGTTCATTGATAGAATATGGGTGCACCCACACACTCTGTTGACAGGCGGCATGTGCCACTCACAGCTGTGCCCAGCGTTGCAGAGCTGTGTACATCTCTAGGGGTTGGCACATCTGTGGAGCTCGGGTTGGGCCTGGGCACATGGCCATGGCTGAGTGATGGCGACAGGGCAGAGGAAAACTTAGGGATTGAATTCTGTCCCCCAAAAATATGTGTTGTAAATCCTATATCTCTGTGCCTGTGGGTTTGATTCCATTTAGAATTAGGACTTACTTTGTTATGTTAATGAACCATGTCCGGGTGTACGGTGTGTTTTAGGCCAGTCACTCTAGAGATATCCAAAGACCAGATTAGGTACAGAGAAGGAAGCACAAACGAAGGGGAAGATACATGTCACATGAAGATCGACAAGGGACCGAGGAACAAAAGCTTAAAAGAGACAAGGACCTTCTCCCAGAGCTGACACAGACAGAAAGCCTTCCCCTAGAGCTAGCACCCTGAATTTGGACTTCTAGCCTCTTAAACTGTGAGAGAATAGATTTCTGCTTGTTAGAGCCACCCACTTGTGGTATTTCTGTTATAGCAGTCCTAGATGACTAAGACAGTAGGCTTCTGTTTTCTCTTTGCCTATTCAACCTGAGTGACCTCCGTGGGGGCGGGGTAGCAAGGGCAGCCTCAGTGTCATGACTACCAATGCAAATGTGCTCCAAGCCTTTCCTAGATGCTCTGCTCATGACCCAGCTCCTCTGCACCTGGAGCAGCTGCCTGAGCAGGGACAGGAGCTGCCCACCGCAGTGAGGTGGCATATGCCCAGTCCTGGTCAATGGACCAAGAGGTGGTGTGTGTCACCTCCAGGCTGAGAGGCAGCAAAGTCCCTGGTGACACCCCTCCCCCTGCAGTGAGAGGTGAGCAGCCTGGGTTCCTGAGACCCCACGTGGACGGGAGCTGCTAGGAGAGGAACGGGAGCACAGCAGACACAGAAAGGAACAAAACCCACTATTCCCGGGCTGTGCTCCGCCTTCCCTTTCTGCATTTCAGAGCCCAGGAAGCAGATGACCCTAAAGACAGCCCTGATGGAGACCTTTGCAGTTGAAAGTACTAAACAGAACAGCTGAGGTGGAGACAGATGGAAGCTTTGAGCTTCGAAGATCGGCAAGGGAAGCTCCCAGACCCCGAGACCCATGGAGCTCCTGCATCATCATTCTCCCTGGAATGATAAGGGCAGTGGAGTCCCCCACCCAGGGTGGGGCACCTGGACCTACTCCTTCACTTCCTAAAGCACTGGTCCTCCCAGGAAGGAGGGGAATCCACCTGGGGCCAGCAAGGCAGGTGCTGTGAGGAAGGGGTTATGTGTGGGCCTCGATGCTTCAGGAAGCTTCTGGTGGCTGAGCTGGAAGAAGGCAGCTGAGCACCGCAGACCGCAAGGCAGGTGGGAGGCCTGGCAGCAGGGGCTGCTGTGAACTGGAGAGCAAGTGTTCTAGCATCCTGGGACGGCCCTGAGAAAACAGCACAACCTGGTGCTTGTAAGAACAGAAATTTATTCTCTCCCAGTTCTGGAGGCTGGGAGTTCAAATGAATAGGTTGGCCATTCAGGCCATGCTCTCTCCCAGAGCTCTCGGGGAAGATCCTTTCTTGCCTCTCTCAGCATCTGGTAGCCCCAGGTGTTCCTTGTCTTGTAGATGCACCTTCACATAGCTGTCCTTCCCCTGTCTGGGTCTGCCTCTCTGTTCTTTCTCCTCATTTATAAGGACACTGGTCAGATTAGACCAGGGCCTACCTACTACAGTATTTACAACCTCAAGTTAATCGATAATACCTCCAAAGACCCTGTATCCAAACAAGGTGACATTCACAGGTATAGGGGTTAGGACTTCAACATATCTTTTTTGTTTTTTATCGTTGTGCTTTAAGTGAAAGTTTACAATTCAAGTTAGTTTCTCATACAAAAATTTATACATACATTGTTATGTGACCCTAATTGCCCTCCCTATACTGTGACAGCACACTCCTCCTTTCCACCCGATTTTCCGTGTCCATTCAACCAGTTCCTGACCCTCTCTGCCTTCTCATCTCACCTCTGGACAGAAGCTGCCCATTTAGTCTTATGTATCTACTTGAGCTAAGAAGCACACTCTTCATGAGTATCATTTTATGCCCCATAGTCCAGTCCAATCTTTGTCTGAAGAGTTGGCCTTGGGAATGGTTTTAGTTTTGGGCTGACAGAGAGTCCGGGGGCCTTGTCTTCCGGGGTCCCTCCAGTCTCAATCAAACCATTAAGTCTGGTCTTTTTACTAGTCACCATATCTTTCTGAGGGACACAATTCAACGCATAACACCAAGACACACTGGCCTGGGGCTTGGAGTTAGATGTGATGGATTTAGACAAGTAAAAGGAACGTGCCATTAAAAAATTAAAAGCAGGAGCTATGGCCCCTGCTTCTAGGGGCCTACGAAAGTGCCCCAGGTGAGAGGCAATGGCTGAAGAGCAGGATGCTCAGCTGAGCCCAGGACAGGAAGAAGGACAGCCCAGAGTCCTCAAAGTCTGTTTTGACCTTCAATATTTGTTCTGTACACAAAATCCAAAGAACAGGAGGTTCCAGCAAGATGGTGCTCTAGGCAGAAGCACCACGCCGTCCCTCCACAGCAAAGATCCGAAAAACTAAGCCAAACAGAGAATGCAACAATCCTGAAAGCCTAGAACATCAAATGAAGAGATAAAGAACTCAGCCAAGCACCAAATGGAGTGAGAATACTGACAGAGAACGGAGAGCGAGGAGAGATTCATGCAGAGGTCCCCTACCAGCTAACACAGCACAGATCCACCATCTTGGACTCCTATTGGAGACCAGCAAATGGGGGTATGAGAAAGCAGCCTCACAGAGCGTCCAGTGGGAGACAAAACAGCCGGGACGAAACAAACAAATCTACAATCAATAAACGAGAGAAATAA
Organism: Trichechus manatus latirostris; assembly: GCF_000243295.1. Lineage (NCBI taxonomy): Eukaryota > Metazoa > Chordata > Mammalia > Sirenia > Trichechidae > Trichechus > Trichechus manatus. Next base: position 6,210,852 of record NW_004444064.1, read on the forward strand.
CTACTGAATGCCCTGACAACAGCAAACAATATCAAAACATTTACAAAAACAGGACAGGATGGTTCCAGTAGGCGTCCAAATTAAAACACCAGATGACT
>NW_004444064.1:6217590-6224363 GCF_000243295.1 Trichechus manatus latirostris
AACTGTGTATGTAGAAATTTTTGAAACGGTGTATCTTTGGCTATGTGTATTTTCACCAAAAAAAAAGGTTGAGAATTTAGAGGGTTAATATGTTGTGGGGTTGATAACCAACATCATAAAACATGTGTACTACTGTTTCATGAGAAACTATTTGTTCTGTAAGCCTTCACCTGAAGTACAATAAAATATAAAAAAAAAAAATCGAAAGAACAAATCTGTCCAGCACCTGTTATAAATTGAATTGTATTCCCCAAAAGTATGTGTCGAAGTCCTAACCCCTCTACCTATAAATATGACCCTGTTGGGAAATAGGGCTTTCTTCTGTCATGTTAATGAGGTCATACTGGAGTACTAGGGGACCCTAAATTCAATTACTGGGGTCATAGAAGGCCGCGTGATGACACAGATACACACAGGGAGGAAACCTGACAAGGGAGGCAGAGATTGGAGCTGCTAAGAACCTCTAGAAGCTGGAAGAGACAAGGAAGAACTCTTCCCTAGAGCCTGCAGAGGGAGCACGGCCCTGCCGACATTTTGATTTCTGACTTCCGGCCTCCAGAACTGTGAGAAAATACATTTTGGTTGTCTAAAGCCTCCCCGTTGTGGTATTTTGTTACAGCAGCCCTAGGAAACCAATACAACACCCAACCCATCAGCAAGATCTGGCCGCTCCATCTCCCAACCTTCCCTGAGTCTGCCCTCTCCACCTCCACGGCCCCACCTGGCCCATGCCTCATCCCCTCTCGCCAGCGTCAGCCTCCTGACCGGTCTCCCGCCTGCACTCCAAAACCAAAAAAAACCCACCGCCCTGAGTTGATTTTGACTTATAGTGACCCTATAAGACAGAGTAGAACTGCCCCATAGAGTTTCCAAGGCTCTAAATCTTTATGCGAGCAGACTGCCACATCTTTCTCCTGCAGAGCTACTGGTGGGTTCGAACTGTCGACCTTTGGGTTAGCAACGCAGCACTTAACCACTGTGCCACCGGGCTCCCTTGCCTGATCCCACTGATATGATTTCACACAGAAAAAATTGAACCTGCACTGTCTCCAAACAGGATCACATCCACAGGAACAGGGGCCAGGACTTCAGTGCATGTTTTGGGGATACCATTTAGTCTACCACAGGAGTGCAGTCCTCTTGTAGGGTGTCTTAATCATCTAGTGCTGCTGTAACAGAAATCCCACAAGTGGACGGCTTTAACAAAGAGAAGTTTATTCTCTCACAGTCCAGTAGGCTACAAGTCCAAATTCAGGGCATCAGCTCCAGGAGAAGCCTTTCTCTCTCTGTCGGCTCTGGAGGAAGGTCCTTGGGATGCATCAGTCTTCCCTGGGTCTGGGAGCTTCTCAGCGCAGGAACCTCAGGTCCAAAGGATGCACTCTGCTCCCGGCATTGCTTTCTTGGTGGTGTGAGGTTCCCATGTGTCTCTGTCCACTTCTCTCTTTTATATCTCAAAAGAGATTGGCTTAAGACACTATCCAATCTTGTATACCTCATCACTATAACTGCTGCTAATCCATCTTATTAGATCATAGCGACTGAATTTACAACACATAAGGAAATCACATCAGATTACAAAATGGTACACAATTATACAATACTGGGAATCATGTCCCAGCCAAGTTGACAGATATTTTGGGGGGACCCAATTCAATCCATGACATAGGGTCCACTCTCAACTCACTCAAAGTTCCAAAAGCCTCCTCCTTGGGAAAAATCCTGCATAGAGTTCCTCTGGATGTCTTTGCCCCAACCCTAGCGGCTGGGTCCAGCTTTTCTAAACTCAGGAAACCTGACTCACCTGTTTTCCTTCAGCCAGGGGGGCCTGGCTGGTGGCAGCAAAGGCCACTCTGTGATTCCCACTTACCAAGGAAGTAGAGTGGTCTCAGGGCCTTGGTGAGGCCTGCACTGGGCAAGGCCATTAGGCTGAACTTGGCGTCTGCTGTCGTATTTCCATCAGAAATAACTAGGTAAATTATCAGAATACCTCGTCTTGAAGTAGAATATAAATCCTTGGTTCAGAGTAAACATAGAACTCCAAAGATGCTTCCCACCTGTGCCAGTCAGGGTCCAATCAGAAGACATAATTTGAACAGGGAAAATGTAATACAGAGAATTATCAACAGGAGATTATAGTAACGGAGAATTGGCAGCGAGAGTTCAGGAGAACACTAAAGAATACAGAAATAGCAGATAGAGGCAGCTCTGCTGCCTGTTCTCCAGAGAAACAGAAACAGTAGGAAATAGAAAATAGACAGGTAGGTAGGTAGGTAGAGAGAGAGAGAGGTGATAGACTTATTTTCAGGAACTGACTCATTCCATTTTAGGGGTTGGCAAATCTGTAGGTCAGGTGACAGATTGGAAACTCTGGTGGCCTTGTGTCCAGAATCCATTGGGCAGGCAGTGGGTTGAAAACTCAACCGGGTTTCTACTTTGCAGTCTTGAGGCAGAATTCCTTCTTCTCCAAGGAATTTCCGTTTCTCTCTTAAGGCCTTCTACTGATTGGATGAGGCCCACTCGCACCGTGGAGGGTACTTTTACTTACAATCAACTGATTTAAATGTTAATTGCACATACTTACACAGCAACGTCTATACCAGTATTTGACCAAACCACCGGGCACCACGGCCTGGCCATGCTGACATGCCAAATTCACCATCACAGGCCCCTTAGGCTGACATGGAGCACCCAAGGAAGAGGCCCCCACCAGATCGTGTTGGGATAGGTACAGCGTGGCCCAGTGGATGGTGGATAAGTCACTGAGGGTTTCCGCAGTGGGATCGCTGGAAGTCTGTCCTCTGTGGTGCCAGGGAAGGCATCGAAGGAGGTTCCCTGCCCTGCCTTGGAACTCCCTGCAAAGCAACGAGTTTTTGTTTTGAACTTTCAGAAGCAGATTGCCAGGCCTTTCTTCATAGTCTGCCTTAGTCTGGAAGCTACACTGAAATCTATTCTCCACGGGTAGAAACCTCACACCAGCACAGCCCTCGGAGAATGCACAGTCTGGTAGAAACATTCAATCCCATCAAGGCATCCCCTCTCTACCTTCTGTTCACAAGAATCACGGTCAAGTACAGGGATTGGCTGAGCTGGCCTGTTCCCTGCTCCCTCTGTCCACTCCCCTCCCCTGCCCAGGGGCTGGCCTGGGTCATCAGTTGTCCCATCAGAGGGTCTCTCACACAGCACTGCAGTCACTCCTCACTCCCCTTCATTCACTCAGCAAACCTCTCCCCTGTGCCCCTTGTGTACCAGGCCCAGAAAGTTCCATTGGAATCCTCCGGCATGATGTGCTCTGGGATTCACAATTGAAAGAATAAGAGCATATACTAGATACTATAAACTCCCAGCAGGGGCCTGGGATAGGACACCAAATATCAAATACTCTAGCATTTTGTGCGGCCAGATTCATCACGCTGAATGGGATAATGGCGCAGGACCAGGCGGTGTTTCGTTCTGTTGTACATAGGATCACTACGAGTCAGAACTGACTTGACAGCACCTAACAACAAGAAGCAGGATAAATATTCTATAAATAGTATTACAGCTTGCCTCCAGCTTATTTATATAGAAATATACTTAGGTCCATGAAATGGTTGAGATAACTGTAGACCGTAAATTTTCTAGTACTCCTTGTTCTCCAGGAAAATGCTCGGTAAAGTATGCAGGGTCAAGCAAAGCTATGTGCCAGTAAGTACACCTTTGTTTGGCTACCTGTGGGTCTTGGGGAAGAGGGCACAGCGGATGTCCTGGATTGAACTGTGTCCCCCAAAAATATCTGTCAACTTGGCTAGGTCATGACTCCCAGTATCATATGATTGTGTAATCTGATGTGGTTTCCTTATGTGTTGAAAGCTCTATCACTATGATGAGGTTATACTGATGAGGTATACAAGACTGGATTGTGTCTTAATCCAATCTCATCTTTGAGATATGAAAGAGAGAAGCGAGCAAAGACACATGGGAACCTCACACCACCAAGAAAGCAGTGCCAGGAGCAGAGCACATGCTTTGGACCTGAGGTTCCTGCGCAGAGATGCTCCCAGACCAAGGGAAGACGGATACATCACAAGGACCTTCCTCCAGAGCTGACAGAGAGAGGGGGCCTTCTCTGGGAGCTGATGCCCTGGATTTGGACTTGCAGCCTACTGGACTGGGAGAGAATAAACTTCTCTTTCCTAAAGCCATCCACTTGTGGTATTTCTGTTACAGCAGCACTAGATGACTAACACAGCGGGGCTGCATCACTAGGGCCATCGGCTGGAGGTGGGCTTGGGTGATCGGCCAGGGAAGAGGTCCCAAGCCATGAGCAGCAAAGATGTAGTGAAGCCCATGTGACATTGTTAGTGAATACACCCAAGCCTGTGCATAACTTGCTTACTGGTTAATCCAACTCTGTCCGTGAGTCAGGGGCTGACTTGACGGCAGCTGACGACAACGTTTTCATTGGCTATGATCTCAGTGAACTCATCACTGTAATTTTCAATTATTTCTTGATCAGCAGTTTTTCCACCATAGATATCCAGATTTTTTACACCACGACACCTCTCCAATCTCCACAGCCAACTTTCCGAATGTGCATACTCAACCTTTAAAGTTCAGTGCTTCCTGGTGTATTCTACCTTGTTTCGTGTCCAACAAACCACTGGTTGGTATATGTTATCTTCTTTGTTGCCAACTCTACTCAACCTACTCCTGGGGTTAAGATATGGGAGGGAAGAATGCAATCCCTTTAAATGAACACTTGCTACCTTGTGCCTTAGCAAACTGAGAGGGTACCCTGGAAGCAGATCACTGATGTTCTGACCTCAGCTCTGCTCCCAGGTAACCTTGGGCAAGTCACTTTGGGCTTCAGTTTCTCTCCATAAATTCCAATGTGGAGGGAGTGGGGACTGAAATAAAGCAATGTCTTAGTTACCTAGTGCTGCTGTAACAGAAATACCACAAGTGGGTGGCTTTAATGAACAGAAAGGTATTTTCTCACAGTTTAGGAAAAGGAGCCCTGGTGGTGCAGTGGTTATAGCGCTTGACTGCTAACCGAGCTGTTAAAGGTCAGCGGTTGGAACCCACCAGCCATTTTAGGGGAGAAAGATGTGGCAGTCTGCACCCGTAAAGATTTACAGCTTTGGAAACCCTATGGGGTAGTTCTACTCTGTCCTATTGTGTCGCTATAAGTCAACTGACTGGACGGCAATGGGTTCACAGTTTAGGAGGCTAGAAGTCCGAATTCAGGGCACCAGCTCTAGGGAAAGGCTTTCTTTCTGGTGGCTCTGGGGGAAGGTCGTTGTCTCTTCTCAGCTTCTGTTCCTCGGTTCCTTGGTGATCTTCAGGTGGCTTGGCATCTGTGTTCGTCCACTGGTGCTTGCTTCTCTGTGTAATCTACTCTTTTATATCTCAAAAGTGATTGGTTTAAAACACATCCTACACTGATGCGGCCTCATTAACATGACGTAGAAAAACCTAGTCCCAAACAGGATTACATCCACAACTATAAAAAAAACCCTGTTGCCATCAGTTGATTCCGACTCACAGCAACCCTGGAAAAGTAGAACTGCCCCATACTGTTTCCAAGGAGCGCCTGGTGGATTCGAACTGCCAACCTTTTGGTCAGCAGCTGTAGCTCTTAACCACTACACCACCAGGGTTTCCTATCCACAACTATATGGGTTAGGATTTACAACACGTATTTTGGGGGACACAACTCAATCCATAACACGGAGTAAGGCCCACGGTCTGTAGGACTCCTCCTGCCCCGCCTCAGAAGCCACCATGGCCACCAATACCTCCCCACAGCTGCCTGATTAAGATACCGATTCGAAAGTCTTGCGAGGTCTGGGGACCCACTGGCTTATGTCTGTTAGCAACATGCCCTAAGACGTCTTGGGTGATCTCTCTTGTGGTGACTAAAACCTTTTCAAACCGTGTTCATTATTCCAAGTATAAACTAAGCGCGGCCCCTCCTCCCAAGACGGAAGTGAAGCTGCATGGGGCGCCCCGAACTTAACTCTGCAGAGGTCAGCGCGCGGAAACCAAAAAAAAAAAAAAAAACCCAAACCCGTTGCCAACGAATTGCTTCCGGCCCCTAGCGACCCTATAGGACAGAGTAGAAGTGCCCCATAGAGTTTCCAAGGAGCAGCTGGTGGATTCGAACTGCCGACCTTTTAGTTAGCAGCCGTAGCTCTTAACCACTGTGCAACCGGAACGGTTCAAATCGGAGGGGGGGGGTCCCCATACAGAGAGGACGCGGGAAAGGGACTTCACTTCCGAGCATCTGCGTGTCCGCTCTGCAGGGAACCGCTCCGCGCAGTCCCCGCTTCCTCTCCCCGACTTTAAACTTGCGCCTCGGCGCCTTGGCCCTCACCTACCGGCCCGGGTCCGCATCACGCACTTCCCGGGAGTGAGGCGACAAGCCTGGTAAGACGGGCGGTAGGGTCCCGGCAGGGGGCGCGCGGGCGCCGGGAGGGCCGCGAGGCGGGGCCTTCGTGCGCCAACTCCCGCCTACACGTAGGCATGACCTCGCCCGATTGGGCAGCTGCGCCACGCCGTCGGGGGCGGGGAGTGCGTCGTCGCGTTGGGGTGACGTATCCGGCGAGCGTCGGGCCGTGTCGGCGGCGACGGCGTCGGCGTCGACAGCAGTGTCGGCGGCGGGTGGGAAATGGCGGAGTATTTGGCTTCCATTTTCGGCACTGAGAAAGACAAGTGAGTGAGAGCGGTTGGAGCTCCGGGGCCGAGGAAGCGCGGGGCTCGGGCCGGCGGGGCCGCTGGCGCGCGGAGGCAGG